>NC_090934.1:1441721974-1442021974 GCF_040938575.1 Ambystoma mexicanum | reverse complement strand
CATCTTCGGCTGCTTGTGCTGTTGTTTGTGAATGGCTGGTGCTGCCAATATTAGTGTAGAATTGCTCATGTGTGTGATTTGAAATGACATGTGTGTTGGGGAGTGTGATGCCATGTCTGAAGTTTGACACTGCCACTCATGTACAACTGTCATGTGTGTATCAGTCCATTGTACAGTGCCCTGATGCCTGTGTTTTATCTCTCCCTGTCTGCAGCGTCAACTGATGAAGAGGGCAGAGAGGGTGCTGTGGAGCAAAGCGGTAGGGATCGCACCACCAGCCGGAGACGCAAGGCCCGGCTCCCCTCCCAGATTGTCATCTCGTCGGGGAGTGAGGAGTCCGGTGCCGCGTCCCAGGCCGCAGCTGCTGAGGGTAGGTCCAAGAGGCGGAGGTCGGAGTTGGACTCCTCGGCAGCAGAAGAGGCAGCTGAGACCCCACAGGGTCCGATGGAGGAAGATGGCATGGAGTCATCCAGGTTGGTGGGGGTTTGGTGGAGGAGGAGGCCGCGGAAGGGACACACACGGGGTCTGGAGGTGGGGATTCCACTGGTGCTAGTGGTGCAGTGCAGGGGCAGGGACAGGAGGCAGCACAGGCAGCTGCGGAGGTGCTTGTGTGTAATCCTGTCCCTGATCCTGTGACTGCATCATCCGGCACCAGCAGGGATGCCTACGTCCAGACTTGTTTTCAGGGAGGGGATGAGCGCACAACAACTGGCCTTCCTCTCCCTGCGGACGTGGCTATCCGGGACCAAGTTGAGCCTGTCCTGGCTGGGATAGTGTTGCGTCACCGGGGCATACGAAGTGACCTGTAGTGTTTTCGTGAAGACACTGCACGTCATCTCGGATGCCTCTTTGACCACGTTGACCTAATGGGACGGGTCACCAGTGCTGGATTCCTCCGTGTGCTGGACCTTCTTGCGACCCCCTTCTCACCTGAACCCCCTACACGCCAGTCGTCCTCCATGCCATCTTCCCACCGATGTATCACCTGGGTACCCTGTGGAGCTGCCTCTGACCCAGCGGCCAGGCTGGTGGAGGACACAACCCTGCCACAGTCGGGAGTCGGACGTCCAGCAGCGGTGGCCACCACGACAACTGCACCCCAGCCGGAGGAGGAAGTGCAGGCAGCAAGAGCCAGGGCGCAGGCATAGGCACAGCAGCAGCAACAGCAACAAGGTGGGAGCAATGATGGCTCCGGGCCTTCAATATCGGAGGGGCAGGCATCGGCCAGAGGGCAGGAGGACCCAGGATTGGAAGTGTCTTCCGTGTGGCAGCGGTTGGGCCAGGCCATAGGTGCGGAGCGGCGGCGGGCGGAAGAGGCATGGCTCACAATGGTCAGGGCGGAGAACTCCATGCGGAGGGCACTGAGGCGGGCCGAGTGCCTCGAGGCTATTCGCAGGCAGTTGGAGTCCAACATGGCATAGTTCCTGCAAACCCTCTGGGCCATGGAGGAGGACCGCCTCCAGGACATTGAGCGGAAGTTTGATGCTGCCCTGGCCCGGGACATCGAAAAGTATTTGGATTTGAACATGGATTAATCGATTTTTCTTTTTGACAATGGATTGTACATAGTTGGACAATGGATTAATTTGAACTTTTTCTTTGGATTTCACCATGGATTAATGGATTTTTCCTTTTACGTTTCCTTTGGATTTGCTTTGGTGGAGGGAGAGTTTGGACTATTTTTCTTTTGGATTTCTTTGGATTGGTTATACTTTTCATTTACTCATCTTTAGGATATGCTTTTCATTTCATATTTGCTATTTTTTTATGCTTTCATTTCATTGCTTTATTTTTGTCCATAACACATTTTGATATTTTACTTCCATGTGTGTAATTCGCTCATTGGGTACATGCATGTGAAAATGTGGGTTTACACAATCAATGCCAACCAGTGTGTGTGTGTGACGGACATGTGTTGATGTACATAGTTGACTTTTGGTTTGTGTCTTGAGATAGGCATGTCAGTGTGGGGTGGATTGGGAAATCATTGCGTCTCAAGACTGGGGTGGAGTGCTGTGGTATTTTGGTGTAGAAGTGGGCCATGATTGTGCATCTTTATGTTATGTAGGGGGGCCATGAGTGGGGGCCTGCTGGCAGGTGCCCCTCACTGCTGGGGTGTGAGGGTGCATGGGGACATGAGTGGGGGCCTGCTGGCAGGTGCTCCTCACTGCTGGAGGGTGGGGGTGCAGGGGGACATGAGTGGGACATGAGTGGGGGCCTGCTGGCAGGTGCCCCTCACTGCTGGGGGGTGGGTGTGCAGGGAGACATGAGTGGGGGCCTGCTGGCAGGTGCCCCTCACTGCTGGGGGGTGGGGGTGCAGGGGGACATGAGTGGGACATTAATGGGAGCCTGCTGGCAGGTGCCCCTCACTGCTGGGGGGAGGGGGTGCAGGGGGACATGAGTGGGGTCCTGCTGGCAGGTGCCCCTCACTGCTGGGGGGTGGGGGTGCAGGGGGACATGAGTGGGACATGAGTGGGGGCCTGCTGGCAGGTGCCCCTCACTGCTGGGGGGTGGGGGTGCAGGGGGACATGATTAGGACATGAGTGGGGGCCTGCTGGCAGGTGCCCCTCACTGCTGGGGGGTAGAGGTGCAGGGGGACATGAGTGGGGGCCTGCTGGCAGGTGCCCCTCACTGCTGGGGGGTGGGGGTACAGGGGGACATGAGTGGGACATGAATGGGGCCTGCTGGCAGGTGCCCCTCACTGCTGGGGGGTGGGGGTGCAGGGGGACATGAGTGGGGGCCTGCTGGCAGGTGCCCCTCACTCCTGGGGGGTGGGGGTGCAGGGGGACATGAGTGGTACATGAGTGGGGGCCTGCTGGCAGGTGCCCCTCACTGCTGGGGGGTGGGGGTGCAGTGGGACATGAGTGGGACATGAGTGGGGGCCTGCTGGCAGGTGCCCCTCACTGCTGGGTTGAGAGGGTGCATGGGGACATGAGTGGGGGCCTGCTGGCAGGTGCTCCTCACTGCTGGAGGGTGGGGGTGCAGGGGGACATGAGTGGGACATGAGTGGGGGCCTGCTGGCAGGTGCCCCTCACTGCTGGGGGGTGGGTGTGCAGGGAGACATGAGTGGGGGCCTGCTGGCAGGTGCCCCTCACTGCTGGGGGGTGGGGGTGCAGGGGGACATGAGTGGGACATTAATGGGAGCCTGCTGGCAGGTGCCCCTCACTGCTGGGGGGAGGGGGTGCAGGGGGACATGAGTGGGGTCCTGCTGGCAGGTGCCCCTCACTGCTGGGGGGTGGGGGTGCCGGGGGACATGAGTGGGACATGAGTGGGGGCCTGCTGGCAGGTGCCCCTCACTGCTGGGGGGTGGGGGTGCAGGGGGACATGATTAGGACATGAGTGGGGGCCTGCTGGCAGGTGCCCCTCACTGCTGGGGGGTGGAGGTGCAGGGGGACATGAGTGGGGGCCTGCTGGCAGGTGCCCCTCACTGCTGGGGGGTGGGGGTGCAGGGGGACATGAGTGGGACATGAGTGGGGGCCTGCTGGCAGGTGCCCCTCACTGCTGGGGGGTGGGGGTGCAGGGGGACATGATTAGGACATGAGTGGGGGCCTGCTGGCAGGTGCCCCTCACTGCTGGGGGGTGGAGGTGCAGGGGGAGATGAGTGGGGGCCTGCTGGCAGGTGCCCCTCACTGCTGGGGGGTGGGGGTGCAGGGGGACATGAGTGGGACATGAATGGGGCCTGCTGGCAGGTGCCCCTCACTGCTGGGGGGTGGGGGTGCAGGGGGACATGAGTGGGGGCCTGCTGGCAGGTGCCCCTCACTGCTGGGGGGTGGGGGTGCAGGGGGACATGAGTGGTACATGAGTGGGGGCCTGCTGGCAGGTGCCCCTCACTGCTGGGGGGTGGGGGTTCAGTGGGACATGAGTGGGACATGAGTGGGGGCCTGCTGGCAGGTGCCCCTCACTGCTGGGGGGTGGGGTGCAGGGGGACATGAGTTGGTGATCACTAGTGCAAAATGGCATGTGGTCTGGCTGGGGGGCATGCCCGTGGTGGATGCGCTGCCTGCGGGACCTGACCAGGGGTGCAGGGTAGTCCCCTGTGGTGTGGGCTGCCTGCAGGGGCCATGGAGGGGGTAGAGGGCACACCTGGGAGGACCCACACTGCTAATTCACGTGTGGGACTCCCCGCGCACCTACTGGATACACGTACCCCGCTCTGACAGCGAAATTGCATGTGAAAGTTCCTGCGCACCCCCGAAATGCATGTACCCTGCCTGCTTAGGGCCAATCGTGTGTGAAACTTCCCGCGCACCCCCGAAATACACGTACCCCGCTCGCACAGGGCCAATCGCATGTGAAACTTCCCGCACACCCCCGAAATACACATACCCTGCTCGCACAGGGACAATCGTGTGTGAAACTTCCCGCGCACCCCCGAAATACATGTACCCCGCTCGCACAGGGACAATCGTGTGTGAAACTTCCCGCGCACCCCCGAAATACACGTACCCCGCTCGCACAGGGACAATTGTGTGTGAAACTTCCCGCGCACCCCCGAAATACACGTACCCAGCTCGCACAGGGCCAATCGCGTGTGAAACTTCCCGCAAACCCCCGAAATCCACGTACCACACTTGCACAGGGCCTACCACGTGTGAAGCGCCCCGCGTACCCCCCAAATACACATAGCCTGCTCGCACAGACCCAATCGCGTGTGAAACTCCCCGCAAACCCCAGTAATACACGTACCCCGCTCGCACAGGGCCAATCGTGTGTGAAACTTCCTGCGCACCCCCAAAATCCACGTACCACACTCGCACAGGGCCTACCGCGTGTGAAACTCCCCGCGTACCCCCCAAATACACGTAGCCTGCTCGCTAAGGCCAAATCGCGTGTGAAACTCCCTGCGAACCCCAGTAATACATGTACCCCGCTCGCACAGGCCTTACCGCGTGTGAAACTCCCTGCAAACCCCAGTAATACTCGTACCCCGCTCGCACAGGCCCTACCGCGTGTGGTAATTCCAGCGCACCCCAGGAATACACGTTCCCCGCTCAGCGTTTGCTGTGTAGCGGCCCTGTAAGCTGGTCCAGGGTTAGCGCAGCCCTTTGCACTGGATTGGGGATTTTGATGGCTTTTCCTTGCGCGAGGGGCGTTCTTGGGGGCGTAACTGGCGCTGCGGGATGTTCTCTGCGCCAGGGCTCTTTTTGCCTTGGGAATTCCATGAATACGCGATGCGCCAGAATGCTGTTTAGCGCACACAGCTGGCGCACGCTGGCGCACGATCCCTCTCTGCGCTGCTCACGTGCACTGCCTCTGCGCTGAAATCTATGAATTACCCCCAAAATATTTTGGAAAGTGACTGCATAAACAAAATACCTAGATACATATTTTCATCCTAAAAAGAATAAGTATAGTTTTCTGATTCAAAATATATATATTTATATACTGTATTTCCTTTTCATCGTGTGATGCAATAAACTGGAATTGGTCTGTTACATCTGTTTTGGCTAAGGGAATTTATTTTTGGTGGAATCCTAACGAGTGCAACCTCAAAGTGGGGCTTAATGCGGCTTGTGTTCTCTTAACCTATATATATATTATATATATATTACATGGCCACGGTAGTGGCCATGTAGTTATGGTTAAGTTGCTGTTTCCATAGGAAGAGCACTTTTTGGGCGGCTTATAACTTCGCTCCCCCTGGACGAATCCTCACCAAACTTTGCAAAAAAAGTATATGGCCCACTCAGAATTTTTTTTGCAAAGTTTGGTGAGGATTTGTGCAGGGGGGGAAAGGTTATAGGGGGGTCCCAAAATTTCTGTTTTTCCCATAGACTGAATGGGAAAACATTTTTGTTCGCGCCTACAGCCCAAACTGCTGGACGGATTTTCACCAAATTTGGACCAGGAGCAGCGGCTTGGTCCCGAAAGCGTGCATTTGCAAATTTGGTGAAAATCCGTCCAGTAGTTTTTTTTTAAAAATGACCAAAAAGTAGGGCAAAAAAAATTAGTGATATCTGTGTTCGGTCCGCAGACGGACTTCCCTGTTCGCTCCGCGAACAGGGCGGTGATTGGGCCAGCAGCTTGCGTGATGTCCGCGGACATCTGACGTGCTCTCTCATTGGATGCGGTGAAAGCGTGCAGTGCGTCTGGCTTCAGAGAATCCCGCCATCTTTCTTTCCCGCATGAGAGGGTTTGTCAAGTCAGCAGGAGCGTGTCTGTCTACTGTTCCTCCCACCCCTGCTCATGCCCTGTATCTGCCCCACCCCCCGCTCATGCCCCGTGTGTCCTTTCTGTCCCCCCAACCCCGCTCATGCCCCGTGTGTCCTTCCTGTCCCCCCACCCCCGCTCATGCTCCGTGTGTCCCCTGTTCCTTCAGCCCCCCGCTCACGCCATCGCACACGGTGGCCAGCGGAGGGCCGAGGAGCGGGATCTGCCGCACAAACTCATGTCCGTGCGGCATGTCCGTGTTTTTGTTTGTCCCCCCCAGCCCCCGCTCATGCCCCGTGTGTCTCTCTCCCTCCCCCCACCCCCTGCTCATGCCTCGTGTGTCTCTCTCCCTCCCCCCATCCCCCGCTCATGCCCCGTGTGTCTCTCTCCCACCCCGCCACCCCTGCTCATGCCCCGTGTGTCTCTCTCCCTCCCCCCACCCCTGCTCATGCCCTGTGTGTTTCTCAAACCTCCCCCCCACCCCCGCTCATGCCCCGTGTGTGTCTCTCCCTCCCCCAACCGCGCTCATGCCCCGTGTGTCTCTCTCCCTCCCGCCGACCCCCCGCTCATGCCTCGTGTGTCTTTCTCCCTCCCCCCACCCCCGCTCATGCCTTGTGTGTCTCTCTCCCTCCCCCCACGCTCATGCCCCGTGTGTCTCTAGCCCTCCCACCCACCCCCCGCTCATGCCCTGTGTGTCTCTAGCCTTCCCACCCACCCCCTGCTCATGCCCCGTGTGTCTCTAGCCCTCCCACCCACCCCCGCTCATGCCCCGTGTGTCTCTCTCCCTCCCACCGTCCCCCCTGCTCATGCCCCGTGTGTCTCTCCCCCCACCCCCCGTTCATGCCCCGTGTGTCTCTAGCCCTCCCACCCACCCCCTGCTCATGCCCCGTGTGTCTCTAGCCCTCCCACCCACCCCCCGCTCATGCCCCATGTGTCTCTAGCCCTCCCACCCACCCCCCGCTCATGCCCCGTGTGGCTCTATCCAGCCCTCCTACCC
The DNA here is from genome assembly GCF_040938575.1 of Ambystoma mexicanum. NCBI lineage: Eukaryota > Metazoa > Chordata > Amphibia > Caudata > Ambystomatidae > Ambystoma > Ambystoma mexicanum. The sequence continues at coordinate 1,442,014,827 of NC_090934.1, read as the reverse complement.
ACCTCCCGCTCATGCCCCGTGTGTCTCTAGCCCTCCCACCCACACCCCGCTCATGCCCCGTGTGTCTCTAGCCCACCCACCCACACCCCGCTCATGCCCCATGTGTCTCTAGCCCTCCCGCCCACCACCCGCTCATGCCCCGTGTGTCTCTCTCCCTCCTGCCCACCACCCGCTCATGCCCCGTGTGTCTCTCTCCCTCCCACCCACCCCGCTCATGCCCTGTGTGTCTATAGCGCTCCCACCCACCCCCCCACATACCCAGTGTGTCTCTAACCCTCCCACCCACCCCCACTTATGCCCCGTGTGCCTCTAGCCCTACCGCCCACCCACCGCTCATGCCGCGTGTGTCTCTAGCCCTCCCACCCACCCCCCGCTCATGCCCCGTGTGTCTCTCCCCTCCCCCCCACTCCCTGCTCATGCCCCGTGTGTCTCTACCTCTCCCACCCACCCCCCGCTCATGCCCCGTGTGTCTCTATCCCTCCCACCCACCCCCCACTCATGCCCCATGTGTCCCTCCACCCTCCCCCACCCCCCGCTCATGCCCCGTGTGTTTCTATCCCTCCCTCCCACCCCCCGCTCATGCCCCGTGTGTCTCTATCCCTCCCACCCACCCCCCGCTCATGCCCCTATCCCACCCACCCACCCCCCGCTCATGCCCTGTGTGTCTCTATCCCTCCCACCCACCCCCCGCTCATGCCCCGTGTGTCTCTATCCCTACCACCCACCCCCCGCTCATGCCCCATGTGTCTCTTTTCTCCCCTCCCCCTACTCCCCGCTCATGCCCTGTGTGTCTCTCCGCTCCCCCCCACCCCCTGCTCATGCCCCGTGTGTCTCTATCCTCCCACCCACCCCCGCACATGCCCCGTGTGTCTCTATCCCTCCCACCCACCCCCCGCTCATGCCCCGTGTGTCTCTATCCCTCCCACCGACCCCCTGATCATGCCCCGTGTGTCTCTATCCCTCCCACCCACCTCCCGCTCATGCCCCGTGTCTCTATCCCTCCCACCCACCCCCGCTCATGCCCCGTGTCTCTATCCCTCCCACCCACCCCCGCTCATGCCCCGTGTGTCTCTATCCCTCCCACCCACCCCCCGTTCATGCCCCGTGTGTCTCTATCGCTCCCACCCACCCCCCGCTCATGCCCCGTGTGTCTCTATCCCTCCCCCACCCCCTGCTCATGCCCCGTGTGTCTCTATCCCTCCCGCCCACCCTCGCTCATGCCCCGTGTGTCTCTATCCCTCCCGCCCACCCCCCGCTCATGCCCCGTGTGTCTCTATCCCTCACACCCACCCCACGCTCATGCCCCGTGTGTCTGTATCCCTCCCACCCACCGCTCATGCCCCGTGTGTCTGTATCCCTCCCACCCACCCCCCGCTCATGCCCTGTGTGTCTGTATCCCTCCCACCCACCCCCCGCTCATGCCCCGTGTGTCTGTATCCCTCCCACCCACTGCCCCACTCATGCCCCGTGTGTCTGTATCCCTCCCACCCACCCCCGCTCATGCCCCGTGTGTCTCTCCCCTCCCCCCCGACCCCCTGCTCATGCCCCGTGTGTCTCTATCCCTCCCCCCCACCCCCTGCTCATGCCCCGTGTGTCTCTATCCCTCCCCCCACCCCCCTGCTCATGCCTCGTGTGTCTCTATCCTTTTCCCTCCCACCCACCCCCCGCTCATGCCCCGTGTGTCTCTAGCCCTCCCACCCACCCCCCGCTCATGCCCCGTGTGTCTCTATCCCTCCCACCCACCCCCCGCTCATGCCCCGTGTGTCTCTCCCCTCCCACCCACCACCTGCTCATTCCCCGTGTGTCTCTCCCCTCCCACCCACCCCCTGCTCATGCCCCGTGTGTCTCTATCCCTCCCACCCACCCCCCGCTCATGCCCCGTGTGTCTCTATCCCTCCCACCCACCCCCCACTCATGCCCCGTGTGTCCCTCCACCCCCCCACCCCCAGCTCATGCCCCGTGTGTTTCTATCCCTCCTGCCCACCCCCCGCTCATGCCCCGTGTCTCTATCCCTCCCCCCACCCCCCTGCTCATGCCCCGTGTGTCTCTATCCTTTTCCCTCCCACCCACCCCCCGCTCATGCCCCGTGTGTCTCTAGCCCTCCCACCCACCCCCCGCTCATGCCCCGTGTGTCTCTATCCCTCCCACCCACCCCCCGCTCATGCCCCATGTGTCTCTCCCCTCCCACCCACCACCTGCTCATTCCCCGTGTGTCTCTCCCCTCCCACCCACCCCCTGCTCATGCCCCGTGTGTCTCTATCCCTCCCACCCACCCCCCGCTCATGCCCCGTGTGTCTCTATCCCTCCCACCCACCCCCCACTCATGCCCCGTGTGTCCCTCCACCCCCCCACCCCCAGCTCATGCCCCGTGTGTTTCTATCCCTCCTGCCCACCCCCCGCTCATGCCCCGTGTCTCTATCCCTCCCACTAACCCCCCGCTCATGCCCCTATTACACCCACCCACCCCCCGCTCATGCCCTGTGTGTCTCTATCCCTCCAACCCACCCCCCGCTCATGCCCCGTGTGTCTCTTTCCCTCCCACCCACCCCACGCTCATGCCCCATATGTCTCTTTTCTCCCCTCCCCCCACCCCCCGCTCATGCCCTGTATGTCTCTGCCCTCCCCCCCACCCGCTGCTCATGCCCCATGTGTCTCTATCCCTCCCACCCACCCCCGCACATGCCCTGTGTGTCTCTATCCCTCCCACCCACCCCCCGCTCATGCCCCGTGTGTCTCTATCCCTCCCACCCACCTCCTGATCATGCCCCGTGTGTCTCTAAAACCGCTCATGCCCCGTGTCTCTACCCTCCCACCCACCCCCCGCTCATGCCCAGTGTGTCTCTATCCCTCCCACCCACCCCCCGTTCATGCCCCGTGTGTCTCTATCCCTCCCACCCACCCCCCGCTCATGCCCCGTATGTCTCTATCCCTCCCACCCACCCCCCGCTCATCCCCCGTGTGTCTCTCCCCTCCCCACACCCCCTGCTCATGCCCCGTGTGTCTCTATCCCTCCCGCCCACCCCCCGCTCAGCGCCGTGTGTCTCTATCCCTCCCGCCCACTCCCGCTCATGCCCCGTGTGTCTCTATCCTTCCCACCCACCCCCCGCTCATGCCCCGTGTGTCTGTATCCCTCCCACCCACCACTCATGCCCCGTGTGTCTGTATAACTCCCACCCTCCCCGCTCATGCCCCGTGTGTCTGTATCCCTCCCACCCACCCCCGCTCATGCCCCGTGTGTCTGTAACCCCCCCACCCACCCCCCGCTCACGCCCCGTGTGTCTCTCCCCTCCCCCCGACCCCCTGCTCATGCCCCGTGTGTCTCTATCCCTCCCCCCACACCCCCTGCTCATGCCCCGTGTGTCTCTATCCTTATCCCTCTCACCCACCCCCCGCTCATGCCCCGTGTGTCTCTAGCCCTCCCACCCACCCCCCGATCATGCCCCGTGTGTCTCTCCCCTCCCCCCCCACCCCCCACTCATGCCCCGTGTGTCTCTATCCCTCCCACCCACCCCCCGCTCATGCCCCGTGTGTCTCTATCCCTCCCACCCACCCCCCGCTCATGCCCCGTGTGTCTCTATCCCTCCCACCCCCCCCGCTCATGCCCCATGTGTCTATCCCCTCCCACCCACCCCCTGTTCATGCCCCGTGTGTCTATCCCCTCCCACCCACCCCCTGTTCATGCCCCGTGTTTCTATCCCTTCCCCCACCCCCGCTCATGCCCCATGTGTCTCTATCCCCTTCCGCCCACCCCCGCTCATGTCCCGTGTGTCTCTCTGCTGTTGCCCCCCACCTCTCGCTCATGCCCCGTGTCTCCCTGCTGTTGCCCCCCACCCCCTGTTCATTCCCCGTGTCTCTCTCCTGTTACTCCCCCCGCTCATGCCCCGTGTCTCTCTCCTGTTACCCCCACCCCCCCTCTCATGCCCCGTGTCTCTCTCCTGTTACCCCCCACCGCCTCTCATGCCCCGTGTCTCTCTCCTGTTGCCCCCCACCCCCCGATCATGCCCCGTGTCTCCCTGCTGTTTCCCCCCACCCCCCTCTCATGCCCTGTGTCTCTCTCCTGTTACGCCCACCCCCCTCTCATGCCCTGTGTCTCTCTCCTGTTACCCCCCACCGCCCTCTCATGCCCCATGTCTCCCTTCTGTTGTCCCCACCCCCCGGTCATGCCCCGTGTCTCTCTGCTGTTGCCCCCCACCCCCCGGTCATGCCCCGTGTCTCTCTCCTGTTACCCCCTCTCATGCCCCGTGTCTCCCTCGTGTTCCCCCCACCCCCCGCTCATGCCCCGTGTCTCTCTCCTGTTGCCCCCCACCCCCCGGTCATGCCCCATGTCTCCCTCCTGTTGCCCCCCACCACCCGCTCATGCCCCGTGTCTCTCTTCTGTTACCCCCCACCCCCCTCTCATGCACGTGTCTCCCTTTTTTTCCCCCGCCCCGCTCATGCCCCGTGTGTCTGTATCCCTCCCACCCACCGCTCATGCCCTGTGTGTCTGCATCCCTCCCACCCACCCCCCGCTCATGCCCCGTGTGTCTGTATCCCTCCCACCCACCCCCGCTCATGCCCCGTGTGTCTCTCCCCTCCCCCCACCCCCTGCTCATGCCCCGTGTGTCTCTATCCCTCCCCCCCACCCCCTGCTCATGCCCCGTGTGTCTCTATCCCTCCCCCCACCCCCTGCTCATGCCCCGTGTGTCTCTATCCTTATCCCTCCCACCCACCCCCCGCTCATGCCCCGTGTGTCTCTATCCCTCCCACCAACATGCCGCTCATGCCCCGTTTGTCTCTATCCCTCCCACCCACCCCCCGCTCACGCCCCGTGTGTCTCTCCCCTCCCCCCCACCCCCCGCTCATGCCCCGTGTGTCTCTATCCTGCCCACCCACCCCCGCTCATGCCCCGTGTGTCTCTATCCCTCCCATCCACCTCCCGCTCATGCCCCGTGTGTCTCTATCCCTCCCACCCCCCCGCTCATGCCCCGCGTGTCTATCCCCTCCCGCCCACCCCCCGTTCATGCCCCGTGTGTCTATCCCCTTCCGCCCACCCCCACTCATGCCCCGTGTGTCTCTATCCCCTCCCGCCCACCCCCCGCTCATGCCCCGTGTGTCTCTCTGCTGTTGCCCCCCACCCCCCGCTCATGCCCTGTGTCTCCCTGCTGTTGCCCCCCACCCCCTGCTCATTGCCCGTGTCTCTCTCTCCTGTTACCCCCCCTCTCATGCTCCGTGTCTCTCTCCTGTTACCCCCACCCCCCCTCTCATGCCCTGTGTCTCTCTCCTGTTACCCCCCACTGCCTCTCATGCCCCGTGTCTCTCTCCTGTTACCCCCCACCCCCTGATCATGCCCCGTGTCTCCCTGCTGTTTCCCCCCACCCCCTCTCATGCCCTGTGTCTCTCTCCTGTTACGCCCACCCCCCTCTCATGCACTGTGTCTCTCTCCTGTTACCCCCCACCCCCTCTCATCCCCGTGTCCTCTCTCCTGTTGCCCCCACCCCCGGTCATGCCCCGTGTCTCCCTTCTTTTGCCCCCCCCGGTCATGCCCCGTGTCTCTCTGCTGTTGCCCCCCACAACCCCGTCGTTGCCCCGTGTCTCTCTCCTGTTACCCCCCACCCCCCTCTCATACCCCGTGTCTCCCTCATGTTCCTCCCACCCCCCGCTCATGCCCCGTGTCTCCCTTCTGTTGTCCCCCGCTCATGCCCCGTGTCTCTCTCCTGTTGCCCCCCACCCCCCGGTAATGCCCCATGTCTCCCTCCTGTTGCCTCCCACCCCCTGCTCATGCCCCGTGTCTCTCTTCTGTTACCCCCCACCCCCCTCTCATGCCCCGTGTCTCCCTCGTTTTCCCCCCACCCCCGCTCATGCCCCGTGTCTCCCTGCTGTTGCCCCCACCCCCTGCTCATGCCCGTGTCTGTCTCCTGTTACCCCCACCCCCCGCTCATGCCCCGTGTCTCCCTTCGGTTAGCCCTCCACCCCCCGGTCATGTCCCGTGACTCCCTGCTGTTGCCCTCCCACCCCCCCTCTCTGCCCCCGTGTCTCTCTCCTGTTACCCCCCACCCCGCTCTCACGCCCCGTGTCTTCCTGCTGTTGCCCCCCACTCATGCCCCGTGTCTCCCCTGTTCCACCCTACCCCCCGCTCATGCCCCGTGTGTCTCTAGCCATCCCACCCACCCCTCGGTCATGCCCCGTGTGTCTCTAGCACTCCCACCCACCCCCCGCTCATGCCCCGTGTGTCTCTAGCCCTCCCACCCACCCCCGCTCATGCCCCGTGTGTCTCTAAATCTCCCACCCACCCCCGCTCATGCCCCGTGTGTCTCTAGCCATCCCACCGACCCCCGCTCATGCCCCGTGTGTCTCTAGAACTCGCGCCCACCCCCCGCTCATGCCCCGTGTGTCTCTATCCCTCCCGCCCACCCCCGCTCATGCCCCTTGTGTCTCTATCCCTCCCACCCACCCCCGCTCATGGCCCCGTGTGTCTCTATCCCTCCCGCCCACCCCCGCTCATGCCCTGTGTGTCTCTATCCCTCCCACCCACCCCCCGCTCATGCCCTGTCTGTCTCTATCCCTGCCACCCACCCCCCGATCATGCCCTGTCTGTCTCTATCCCTCCCCCCACCCTCCGCTCATGCCCCGTGTGTCTCTCCCCTCCCCCCACCCCCCGCTCATGCCCTGTGTGTCTCTCCCCTCCCCCCACCCCCTGCTCATGCCCCGCGTGTCTCTCCCCTCCCCCCCACCCCCTGCTCATGCCCCGCGTGTCTCTCCCCTCCCACCCACCCCCTGCTCATGCCCCGTGTGTCTCTCCCCTCCCAACCAACCCCCTGCACATGCCCCGTGTGTCTCTCCCCTCCCACCCACCACCTGCTCATTCCCCGTGTGTCTCTCACCTCCCACCCACCCCCTGCTCATGCCCTGTGTGTCTCTATCACTCCCACCCACCCCCCGCTCATGCCCCGTGTGTCTCTCCCCTCCCCCCCACCCCCTGCTCATGCCCCGTGTGTCTCTATCCCTCCCACCCACCCCCCGCTCATGCCCCGTGTGTCTCTATCCCTCCCACCCACCCCCGACTCATGCCCCATGTGTCCCTCCACCCCCCCCACCCCCCGCTCATGCCCCATGTGTTTCTATCCCTCCCGCCCACCCCCCGCTCATGCCACGTGTGTTTCTATCCCTCCCACCCACCCCCCGCTCATGCCCCTAACCCACCCACCCACCCCCCGCTCATGCCCTGTGTGTCTCTATTCCTCCCACCCACCCCCCGCTCATGCCCTGTGTGTCTCTATCCCTACCACCCACCCCCCGCTCATGCCCCATATGTCTCTTTTCTCCCCTCCACCCCCTGCTCATGCCCCGTGTGTCTCTATCCCTCCCACCCACCCCCGCACATGCCCCGTGTGTCTCTATCCCTCCCACCCACCCCCTGATCATGCCCCGTGTGTCTCTATCACTCCCACCCACCCCCCGCTCATGCCCCGTGTGTCTCTCCCCTCCCCCCACCCCCTGCTCATGCCCCGTGTGTCTCTATCCCTCCCACCCACCCCCCGCTCATGCCCCGTGTGTCTCTATCCCTCCCACCCACCCCCCGCTCATGCCCTGTGTGTCTCTATCCCTCCCACCCACCCCCCGCTCATGCCCCGTGTGTCTCTATCCCTACCAACCACCCCCCGCTCATGCCCCATATGTCTCTTTTCTCCCCTCCACCCCCTGCTCATGCCCCGTGTGTCTCTATCCCTCCCACCCACCCCCGCACATGCCCCGTGTGTCTCTATCCCTCCCACCCACCCCCCGTGTGTCTCTATCCCTCCCACCCACCCCCTGATCATGCCCCATGTGTCTCTATCCCTCCCACCCACCTCCCGCTCATGCCCCGTGTCTCTATCCCTCCCACCCACCCCCCGCTCATGCCCCGTGTGTCTCTATCCCTCCCACCCACCCCCCGTTCATGCCCCGTGTGTATCTATCGCTCCCACCCACCCCCCGCTCATGCCCCGTGTGTCTCTATCCCTCCCACCCACCCCCCGCTCATCCCCCGTGTGTCTCTCCCCTCCCCCCACCCCCTGCTCATGCCCTGTGTGTCTCTATCCCTCCCGCCCACCCCCCGCTCATGCCCCGTGTGTCTCTATCCCTCCCACCCACCCCCCGCTCATGCCCCCTGTGTCTCTATCCCTCCCACCCACCCCCTGCTCATGCCCCGTGTGTCTGTATCCCTCCCACCCACCGCTCATGCCCCGTGTGTCTGTATCCCTCCCACCCACCCCCCGCTCATGCCCCGTGTGTCTGTATCCCTCCCACCCACCCCCCGCTCATGCCCCGTGTGTCTCTCCCCTCCCCCCTGACCCCCTGCTCATGCCCGTGTGTCTCTATCCCTCCCACCCACCTCCCGCTCATGCCCCGTGTCTCTATCCCACCCACCCACCCCCCGCTCATGCCCCGTGTGTCTCTATCCCTCCCACCCACCCCCCGTTCCTGCCCCGTGTGTCTCTATCCTTCCCACCCACCCCCCGCTCATGCCCCGTATGTCTCTATCCCTCCCACCCACCCCCCGCTCATCCCCCGTGTGTCTCTCCCCTCCCCCCACCCCCTGCTCATGCCCCGTGTGTCTCTATCCCTCCCACCCACCCCCCGCTCATGCGCCGTGTGTCTCTATCCCTCCCGCCCACCCCCGCTCATGCCCCGTGTGTCTCTATCCCTCCCACCCACCCCCCGCTCATGCCCCGTGTGTCTCTATCCTTCCCACCCACCCCCCGCTCATGTCCCGTGTGTCTGTATCCCTCCCACCCACCGCTCATGCCCCGTGTGTCTGTATCCCTCCCACCCACCCCCCGCTCATGCCCTGTGTGTCTCTATCCCTCCCGCCCACCCCCCGCTCATGCCCCGTGTGTCTCTATCCCTCCCACCCACCCCCCGCTCATGCCCCCTGTGTCTCTATCCCTCCCACCCACCCCCTGCTCATGCCCCGTGTGTCTGTATCCCTCCCACCCACCGCTCATGCCCCGTGTGTCTGTATCCCTCCCACCCACCCCCCGCTCATGCCCCGTGTGTCTGTATCCCTCCCACCCACCCCCCGCTCATGCCCCGTGTGTCTCTCCCCTCCCCCCTGACCCCCTGCTCATGCCCGTGTGTCTCTATCCCTCCCACCCACCTCCCGCTCATGCCCCGTGTCTCTATCCCACCCACCCTCCCCCCGCTCATGCCCCGTGTGTCTCTATCCCTCCCACCCACCCCCCGTTCCTGCCCCGTGTGTCTCTATCCTTCCCACCCACCCCCCGCTCATGCCCCGTATGTCTCTATCCCTCCCACCCACCCCCCGCTCATCCCCCGTGTGTCTCTCCCCTCCCCCCACCCCCTGCTCATGCCCCGTGTGTCTCTATCCCTCCCACCCACCCCCCGCTCATGCGCCGTGTGTCTCTATCCCTCCCGCCCACCCCCGCTCATGCCCCGTGTGTCTCTATCCCTCCCACCCACCCCCCGCTCATGCCCCGTGTGTCTCTATCCTTCCCACCCACCCCCCGCTCATGTCCCGTGTGTCTGTATCCCTCCCACCCACCGCTCATGCCCCGTGTGTCTGTATCCCTCCCACCCACCCCCCGCTCATGCCCCGTGTGTCTGTATCCCTCCCACCCACCCCCCGCTCATGCCCCGTGTGTCTGTAACCCTCCCACCCACCGCCCGCTCACGCCCTGTGTGTCTCTCCCCTCCCCCCGACCCCCTGCTCATGCCCCGTGTGTCTCTATCTCTCCCCCCAGCCCCCCTGCTCATGCCCCGTGTGTCTCTATCCTTATCCCTCCCACCCACCCCCCGCTCATGCCCCGTGTGTCTCTAGCCCTCCCACCCACCCCCCGCTAATGCCCCGTGTGTCTCTCCCCTCCCCCCCACCCCCTCCCTCATGCCCCGTGTGTCTCTATCCCTCCCACCCACCCCCCGCTCATGCCCCGTGTGTCTCTATCCCTCCCACCCCCCCGCTCATGCCCCGTGTGTCTATCCCCTCCCACCCACCCCCTGTTCATGCCCCGTGTGTCTAGCCCCTCCCACCCACCCCCTGTTCATGCCCCGTGTGTCTATCCCCTTCCGCCGACCCCCCGCTCATGCCCCGTGTGTCTCTATCCCCTCCCGCCCACCCTCCGCTCATGTCCCGTGTGTCTCTCTGCTGTTGCCCCCACCCCCCGCTCATGCCCCGTGTCTCCCTGCTGTTGCCCCCCACCCCCTGTTCATTCCCTGTGTCTCTCTCTCCTGTTACTCCCCCCTCTCATGCCCCGTGTCTCTCTCCTGTTACCCCCACCCCCCCTCTCATGCCCCGTGTCTCTCTCCTGTTACCCCCCACCGCCTCTCATGCCCCGTGTCTCTCTCCTGTTGCCCCCCACCCCCCGATCATGCCCCGTGTCTCCCTGCTGTTTCCCCCCACCCCCCTCTCATGCCCCGTGTCTCTCTCCTGTTACGCCCACCCCACTCTCATGCCCTGTGTCTCTCTCCTGTTACCCCCCACCGCCCTCTCATGCCCCGTGTCTCCCTTCTGTTGTCCCCACCCCCGGTCATGCCCTGTGTCTCTCTGCTGTTGCCCCCCACCCCCGGTCATGCCCCGTGTCTCTCTCCTGTTACCCCCCTCTCATGCCCTGTGTCTCCCTCGTGTTCCCCCCACCCCCCGCTCATGCCCCGTGTCTCTCTCCTGTTGCCCCCCACCCCCCGGTCATGCCCCATGTCTCCCTCCTGTTGCCCCCCACCACCCTTTCATGCCCCGTGTCTCTCTTCTGTTACCCCCCACCCCCCTCTCATGCCCCGTGTCTCCCTCGTTTTCCCCCCGCCCCGCTCATGCCCGTGTGTCTGTATCCCTCCCACCCACCGCTCATGCCCCGTGTGTCTGTATCCCTCCCACCCACCCCCCGCTCATGCCCCGTGTGTCTGTATCCCTCCCACCAACCCCCGCTCATGCCCCGAGTGTCTCTCCCCTCCCCCCACCCCCTGCTCATGCCCCGTGTGTCTCTATCCCTCCCCCCACCCCCTGCTCATGCCCCGTGTGTCTCTATCCCTCCCCCCACCCCCTGCTTATGCCCCGTGTGTCTCTATCCTTATCCCTCCCACCCACCCCCCGCTCATGCCCCGTGTGTCTCTATCCCTCCCACCCACATCCCGCTCATGCCCCGTTTGTCTCTATTCATCCCACCCAACCCCCCGCTCACGCCCCGTGTGTCTCTCCCCTGCCCCCCACCCCCTGCTCATGCCCCGTGTGTCTCTGTCCCGACCACCCACCCCCCGCTCATGCCCCGTGTGTCTCTATCCCTCCCATCCACCTCCCGCTCATGCCCCGTGTGTCTCTATCCCTCCCACCCCCCCGCTCATGCCCTGCGTGTCTATCCCCTCCCGCCCACCCCCCGTTCATGCCCCGTGTGTCTATCCCCTTCTGCCCACCCCCCACTCATGCCCCGTGTGTCTCTATCCCCTCCCGCCCACCCCCCGCTCATGCCCCGTGTGTCTCTCTGCTGTTGCCCCCCACCCCCCGCTCATGCCCTGTGTCTCCCTGCTGTTGCCCCCCACCCCCTGCTCATGCCCTGTGTCTCTCTCCTGTTACCCCCCACTGCCTCTCATGCCCCGTGTCTCTCTCCTGTTGCCCCCCACCCCCTGATCATGCCCCGTGTCTCCCTGCTGTTTCCCCCCACCCCCCTCTCATGCCCTGTGTCTCTCTCCTGTTACGCCCACCCCCCCTCTCGTGCCCTGTGTCTCTCTCCTGTTACCCCCCACTGCCTCTCATGCCCCGTGTCTCTCTCCTGTTGCCCCCCACCCCCTGATCATGCCCCGTGTCTCCCTGCTGTTTCCCCCCACCACCCTCTCATGCCCTGTGTCTCTCTCCTGTTACGCCCACCCCCCCTCTCATGCCCTGTGTCTCTCTCCTGTTACCCCCCACTGCCTCTCATGCCCCGTCTCTCTCTCCTGTTACCCCCCTCTCATGCTCTGTGTCTCTCTCCTGTTACCCCCACCCCCCCTCTCATGCCCTGTGTCTCTCTCCTGTTACCCCCCACTGCCTCTCATGCCCCGTGTCTCTCTCCTGTTGCCCCCCACCCCCTGATCATGCCCCGTGTCTCCCTGCTGTTTCCCCCCACCCCCCTCTCATGCCCTGTGTCTCTCTCCTGTTACGCCCACCCCCCTCTCATGCCCTGTGTGTCTCTCCTGTTACCTCCCACCCCCTCTCATGCCCCGTGTCTCTCTCCTGTTGCCCCCACCCCCGGTCATGCCCCGTGTCTCCCTTCTTTTGCCCCCCCCGGTCATGCCCCATGTCTCTCTGCTGTTGCCCCCCACCCCCCGTCATGCCCCGTGTCTCCCTCATGTTCCCCCCACCCCCCGCTCATGCCCCGTGTCTCCCTTCTGTTGCCCCCCGCTCATGCCCCGTGTCTCTCTCCTGTTGCCCCCCACCCCCGGTAATGCCCCATGTCTCCCTCCTGTTGCCTCCCACCCCCTGCTCATGCCCCATGTCTCTCTTCTGTTACCCCCCACCCCCCTCTCATGCCCCGTGTCTCCCTCGTTTTCCCCCACCCCCGCTCATGCCCCGTGTCTGTCTCCTGTTAACCCCACCCCCCGCTCATGCCCCCTGTCTCCCTTCGGTTAGCCCTCCACCCCCCGGTCATGTCCCGTGTCTCCCTGCTGTTGCCCTCCCACCCCCCCTCTCAAGCCCCGTGTCTCTCTCCTGTTACCCCCCACCCCCCTCTCATGCCCCGAGTCTTCCTGCTGTTGCCCCCCACCCCCCACTCATGCCCCGTGTCTCCCCTGTTCCACCCCACCCCCCGCTCATGCCGTGTCTCCCTCCTTTTCTCCCCCACCCCCGCTCATGCCCCGTGTTTTCCCTGTTCCCCCCACCCCACGCTCATGCCCTGTGTCTCCCCTGTTCCCCCACCCCCTGATCATGCCCCGTGTCTCCCTGCTGTTTCCCCCCACCCCCCTCTCATGCCCTGTGTCTCTCTCCTGTTACGCCCACCCCCCTCTCATGCCCTGTGTCTCTCTCCTGTTACCCCCCACCCCCCTCTCATGCCCCGTGTCTCTCTCCTGTTGCCCCCACCCCCGGTCATGCCCCGTGTCTCCCTTTTTTTGCCCCCCCCGGTCATGCCCCGTGTCTCTCTGCTGTTGCCCCCCACCCCCCGGTCATGCCCCGTGTCTCTCTCCTGTTACCCCCCACCCCCTTCTCATGCCCCGTTTCTCCCTCGTGTTCCCCCCACCCCCCGCTCATGCCCCGTGTCTCCCTGCTGTTGCCTCCCGCTCATGCCCCGTGTCTCTCTCCTGTTGCCCCCACCCCCCGGTCATGCCCCATGTCTCCCTCCTGTTGCCCCCACCCCCTGCTCATGCCCCGTGTCTCTCTTCTGTTACCCCCCACCCCCCTCTCATGCCCCGTGTCTCCCTCGTTTTCCCCCGCCCCCGCTCATGCCCCGTGTCTCCCTGCTGTTGCCCCCCACCCCCCGCTCATGCCCCGTGTCTGTCTCCTGTTACCCCCACCCCCCGCTCATGCCCCGTGTCTCCCTTCGGTTAGCCCTCCACCCCCCGGTCATGTCCCGTGTCTCCGTGCTGTTGCCCTCCCACACCCCCTCTCATGCCCCGTGTCTCTCTCCTGTTACCCCCCACACCCCTCTCACGCCCTGTGTCTCCCTGCTGTTGCCCCCCACTCATGCCCCGTGTCTCCCCTGTTCCACCCCACCCCCCGCTCATGCCCTGTGTCTCCCCTGTTCCCCCCCACCCCATCTCATGCCCCGTGTCTCTCTCCTGTTGCCCCCCACCCCCCGGTCATGCCCCTGTGTCTCCCTGCTGTTGCCCCCCACTCATGCCCCGTGTCTCTCTCCTATTACTCCCCACCCCCCGGTCATGCCCCGTGTCTCCCTGCTGTTACCCCCCACCCCCGGTCATGCCCCGTGTCTCTCTCCTGTTCCCCCCACCCCCCGCTCATGCCCTGTGTCTCTCTCCTGTTACCCCCCACACCCCGCCCATGCCCTGTGTCTCCCTGCTGTTGCCCCCCACCCCCGCTCATGCCTTGTGTCTCTCTCCTGTTACCCCACACTCCCATCTCATGCCCCGTGTCTCTCTCCTGTTGCCCCCCACCCCCCGGTCATGCCCCTGTGTCTCCCTGCTGTTGCCCCCCACTCATGCCCCGTGTCTCTCTCCTATTACTCCCCACCCCCGGTCATGGCCCGTGTCTCCCTGCTGTTACCCCCCCACCCCCTGTCATGCCCCGTGTCTCTCTCCTGTTCCCCCCCACCCCCGCTCATGCCCTGTGTCTCTCTCCTGTTGCCCCCCACCCCCCGCTCATGCCCCGTGTCTCCCTGCTATTGCCCCCGCTCATGCCCCGTGTCTCCCTGCTGTTGCCCCGCACCCCCCTCTCATGCCATGTGTCTCTCTCCTGTTGCCCCCCACCCTCCGGTCATGCCCCGTGTCTCCCTGCTGTTGCCCCCCGCTCATGCCCCGTGTCTCTCTCCTGTTACCCCCAGCTCCCGGTCATGCCCTGTGTCTCCCTGGTGTTGCCCCCCACCCCCGCTCATGCCCCGTGTCTCTCTCCTGTTACCCCCCACCCCCCTCTCATGCCCCGTGTCTCTCTCCTGTTGACCCCCACCCCCGGTCATGCCCCGTGTCTCCCTGCTGTTGCCCCCCACCCCCTGCTCATTCCCCATGTCTCCCTGCTGTTGCCCCCCACCCCCTGCTCATGCCCCGCGTCTCTCTCTCCTGTTACCCCCCACCCCCTCTCATGCCCCGTGTCTCTCTCCTGTTACCCCCCACCCCTTCTCATGCCCCGTGTCTCTCTCCTGTTGCCCCCCACCCCCTGCTCATGCCCCGTGTCTCTCTCCTGTTACCCCCACCCCTCTCTCATGCCCCGTGTCTCTCTCCTGTTACCCCCCACCCCCCTCTCATGCCCCGTGTCTCCCTCGTGTTCCCCCCACCCCCCGCTCATGCCCCATGTCTCCCTGCTGTTGCCCCCCACCCCCCGCTCATGCCCCGTGTCTCTCTCCTGTTCCCTCCCACCCCCCGCTCATGCCCTGTTGTGTTCTCTTTATACACCCCACCTTCCCTTTCCATGGTGGCCATCTTGGTAAAAGATTTTCCTTCCTGGTTTGGGAAGAAAAAAATTTTTTTTACCACCTGGGGTTCCCACTTTGAGGACCTAAGATGCTAGTGGTCTTCATCTATTGAAAACGATGTTATGGTGACGTTGCACTAATAAAAACCTATGAAATGCAGTACAAAAAGAATTGTGTTACAGGGACGTTATGGTTAAGTTGCACTAATAAAAACCCGTGAAATTCAATGAAAAAACTTTTTTAAAGTGACGTTATGGTTAAGTTGCGCTACTAAAAACCTATGAAATTCAGTGAAAAAACTTTGTTAAAGGGACGTTATGGTTAAGTTGCGCTACTAAAAACCTATGAATTTCAGTGAAAAAACTTTGTTAAAGGGACGTTATGGTTCCAAGTAAAACCGAAAAACCCTTGAAATTCGCCAGTTATGGTAAGCTAAGCAACCATAACTCGCGCCACCACCGTGCACTGCTAAGACTAACACCCATGACATCAAAGATGACATCACAAATGTCATTGATGACATCACTGATGACATCACATGTCTGGCTCACTCTTTTTTTTTTGCTGACATATCTAGGCCGCATGGTTTTCTTCAGTAACAGTCAGAAACTAAAAAATGTATTTTATTTGTAGACGTATCCTTCAAGTAGGTTCTTACAGTAATTCCCTTAGAGTCCAGTCACATCATATGAAACATATACATAGGGGAAGACACAAGCTTGAAAGACAGCAATCCTTTTTGTGCATAAAGATAATCAATAGACTTATCAGCACTTTCTGATAGTTCTGTTGTTTTTTTATGGCTGTACTTTCCCTGTATATGGTCATATTTGTATACATTGTACTCACACTACTTTCCTTAGGGTCCAATCACATCAAGTGATACATATACATAGGGTAAATCGCAGCTTTGAAACAATAATCATTTATTTGCATGAAAATAATCAGTTAGGTTATGAATTGTTTCTGCTACTACTTGTGCTTTTTTGCTAACTTCACTTTCCCTGTATATACCCGTATTGGTATGTGTTCTTGTCTCTTTATGTTTTGTCTATAGTAATGCAATTATGTAATACATGGCTTTTATTAGCTACTTATTACATATTTCACAGTACACGAAAATCTATTAAGAAAACAATTATCATTTCATTATTCAACATATTAACATTACGAATATTATACCTTCATCTTGTACGCTGCACACAATGCTATGTTTCTGCATGAGTAGCTTAGTATACTAGATAGAACCCCATAATAGAATGCTATTTATATCAATGCATCGTTCAGTGCACTAATTAGGATATGATATTTATTGCAATGATCCTTGACACTTTTTTCGCAACATTATAATAAGAATCCCTTGCACACATATTTCATGAAAAGTACATACACATGTGATGTCATCAGTGATGTCATCAATGACATTTGTGATGTCATCTTTGATGTCGTGGGTGTTAGTCTTAGCAGTGCACGGTGGTGGCACGAGTTATGTTTGCTTAGCTTACCATAACTGGCGAATTTCAAGGGTTTTTTGGTTTTACTTGGAACCATAACGTCCCTTTAACAAAGTTTTTTCACTGAATTTCATCGGTTTTTAGTAGCGCAACTTAACCATAACGTCTCTTTAACAAAGTTTTTTCACTGAATATATATATATATATATATATATATATATATATATATATATATATATATATATATATATAATATATTTCTGAGGCTTGAGGAATCTGCTTAGATCACATGTTGTGCATAGGCCGACATACAGTGGAAGCTGCAGAGTATTACAGTTGTTGTTTTCGAAACTTGAAAAGGGATATCGACAGAGCGTGCCAGCAATATTATCCCTAGTGTGACGTCCACTGTGCCCATGATCCCTCATGCGTGTAGGTCCCTCAGATTGTTTTTTTCCACCATTCTAGACAGATGCGTATATCACAGTTCCTTCCAGCGTAAAGCCATTGACTATTTACAATTAGTGATAGTATTTCTTTCTACCCTTTCACCGACCTGTGAAACACACGCCGGTGAAGACAGAAGAAATTGCCCGTCGAAGACTACCGTGACGGACCGTTCGGCCTTGGAAGGCCGCCCCAGGCCTCGGCACAGACAGTAGGAGAGAGGGGAGGAGGGCATTTTAGGATGCATATACTCCCCTTCCTACACTTTGTTCGCCCAGCTGCCATAGCCTGTAATCATGGAAAATACACCTTTTAAATTCTACCCCAAGTGTAATCGCAAATTCCTGTGGTTAGACAAACACTTAGTTTGTAACTTGTGTCTCCCAAGAGACCACGTTGAAACGTCTTGTCGAGCGTGCAGGCTATTCAAGCCAAAGACGTTAAAGGACCGCTCCGTGAAACGCTGGGCCCACTACGCCAGGCAGCTGGAGGCCATGGAGGTAGAAGGTGCCTTTCGGACGGCGAGGGTGACGGAGTAGCTCCAGCTACTCAAGTGCAGGCCCCCGACCCCATAGGACAGGCCGGCAGCCATGTTGTGGGAATTACACCCGGCGGCAGTAGCGCTACAAAGACATACACCACTAAGCACATAAGCCCAGGTCGAGACTCGACACATGGTCTGAGTGATCAACAACGTTCGACACCCAATGAAAGGTCCGCTGAGTCCCGGTTCTCTGGGCAATCTCGCTCGAGATCGCCACACAACAGGTCCCAACCGTCAAAAGACGGCAAGGGTGTCGCTCCCTCTGAAGGTCGATCATCCGCGGATGAGGCCTCGGCCCTACCCACATCAGAAATTCGCTGCTCGGCATCAGATAAGGGAGCAGGCCCCAAAAAGTCAGTAAAACACGCCTCTGGGCCCCAGGGGTGGGGGGGACATCACAAAAAGACCTAAAGTCTCCTCATAAGGATAAGAGCCCTCTTAGGGAAAAAACACCTCAAAAGGAAAAGCCTAAACAATCCAGACCCCCGTAGAAATACCTAGAGAATCTAGGCCTAAGGTGGTACCCCCACAGATGAGGACATAGGTCTTTCCACTCAATCTATGGTAATCTCAAATTCTCAGGAGTGGACTTCACAAGATATTGACAGAGTGATGAGAAGAATGACCTTTATGGCCAATATTATTTCGAAAATAACCCTGATTATATTCAGAGCTTCAACTCCACTCCCCCCACCACAGCTCAATCTGGTTCTCAAGATTCTGCCTTACCTACTCAACCCCCTTCTAAGAGGTCTTGTTCAAATGCTCCTTTACAGAGTACAGTCATAGATCTCTATGACCCTGATTCAGACCAAGAAGATCTCTCCTTTGTAGAAACAACTGCCCTCAGTTTATTGATGAGGATACAGAGGACCATTATTATGGGGATGACGAGGACCGAGAGGCAGACCAAGAGGCCAATATGTACTCTATAGATTCCCCTCTTAACCAAGACACTCCAGTTGTCGATTCTCCTATTGATAATCAACCCCTCCTCAATGAAGTACTAGGCAAAGCCGCTGTGCACTTTCAAATTGACGCCCAGGAGGTACAGGAGGATAAAGACTTTGCAGAACAAATCCTTTGGGACAAGAAGACAGTGGCCCCGTTTATTTCGCTACTGAAATCAGTGCAGCACAGAATACAGCCATCTTTAGAAGCCCTTAATCTCACACGGGCCGTAAACCCTCGTGTAGAGAAATTATTTAGACCCTCACCTTCAGACCCATTATGTATTACAAGGCAACTGAAAGCAGACTCCTTAGTTGTGATTACAACTAGAAAAAGTGCAGGCACACCCCTTTCTTCCTCCGAGACTTCACCCGATAAGGAGAGCAAAAAGATTTACACCATGGGCAGAAAGGTCGCCTCCTCTGCGGCCTATCAGACCAGAATAGTGAATAATGCAACTCTCTTGGCTAGTTACAACTGCCACATGTGGGAGGAAATGTCTGCTTTACTTTTGTCTGCCCTATAGTCACTCAAATCCCAACTAGCACAGGTGGCTGCAGATGGGAGGGCAGTGTCTAGCTGTCTCCTTAAAACCAATTTTGACACATCGGACAATGCCGGAAGAGTCATTACGCAAGGGACCATTATTAAGAGGCATGCATGGCTGCGCCAGTCAGGTTTTAGACCAGAAACGCAGGCCACTCTAATAAACATGCCAGTCGAACTTAGTGTTCTCTTCGGTAAGGCTGTAGAAGACGCCCTTGAAACAGGAAAGGACAAGTGTGACACTCTTAAATCTCTAGGTCAACTCACTAACAAGCCTTCCGGAGAGAGGGGTAACAGAAATGTTTGGCGTTTTCGAGGCCAAAACTCTTAACAAGGATCCAGCTACAATCAAGGTCAAGTTCCTCCTGGGGAAATAAGGCCAGTACTCCCAGGGCTATCCCAGAGGATGACGCAGAGGTCATGGTTGGGGCAGAGATCCTACTCGAGGTGGCACACCACCTCAGAGCAAGTGACGTTCCGCTTCAGGGGCCCTCCCATGCTTCTCCAGTAAGAGGACGCATTTCCAGCTTCACCCACGCATGGGAGGGAATCACCTCAGACAGATTGGTGCTGTCCACAGTAGCAGGCAGATACTGTATAGAACTACTCCAAAGTCCTCACGACCACCCCCAACGGCAGAAGATCCACTCAGAAGAACACCAGCATATCCTTCTCGAAGAGATAGCCAGACTTCTATTAAAGGACGCTATTGAAGTTGTCCCGGCCAACCAGGTAAACATGGGTATTTATTCAACTTACTTCCTTGTGCCAAAGAAATATCTAACAATGCGCCCAGTATTAGATTTGCACAAAAGTTCTGCATGACTACGCTATAAGAGGTAATCCCTCTACCAAAAAGGGGGGATTGCATGGCAACACTGGATATGAAAGATGCCTATTGTCATATTTCAATGTTCCCAGCGCACAGAAGATTCTTACATTTCAAGATAGCAAACCAGCACCACCAATTCAAGCTGCTGCCCTTTGGAATAGCCTCGGCTGCAAAGGTATTCACAAAGGTACTAGCGGTGGTGGCAGCGCACCTTCGCAGGAAGGCAATCCCAGTGTACCCTTACCTGGATGACTGGCTCATTACAGGAGAACATTCAGAGAACTTTCAACCTCCTCTTTCAATTGGGCTTCTCCATCAACGAGGAAAAAGTCAAGCATAGTGCCAAGCATTTCAAAACAGTTCCTAGGAGCTGTCATAAACACAGAGGAGGGGTTGGTCTTTCCATCAGATGAAAGAGTAAAATATGTGTTACTGCAAATACAACATTATCAGGCCGGATGCCAGATAAGGGTGTGCAAAGCTATGCGTTTAATAGGCATGATGGCATCTTGCATTTATCTGGTTCCCCGCGCGCGCCTGCGCATGCAACCCATGCAGGAGTGGTTGGTGAAACAGTGGTCTCAGGCAAGTGGTCAGTGGGATGATCTAGTGGTCGTTTCGCCAACACGTTTACAAAATCTTCGCTGGTGGACAAGAGAAAATCTAACGAAAGGGAAACCCTTCTACAGTCCAGAGGTACAGGCGGTTGTCACGACAGACGACTCACTGGCAGGGTGGGGGCTCACTACCTTCACCAAACAGCTCGGGGTCTGTAGTCTCACACTGTAGCTCAGAACCACATCAATCTGCTGGAACTTCTGGCAGCATTCAAAGCCCTTCGGGCATTCGAACCACATTTAACAAACCTATCTGTGTAGATCCTAACAGACAGCGATGTTTTATATCAACAAACAGTGGGGTACACGTTCTCCAAATCTGTCAAGACTTGCACAGAAAATTTGGAGATGGGCACTCAAACGGAAGATGTTCCTGTCGTCACAACATGTTCCAGGGGAACTCAACTCTCTAGCAGACTCGTTGAGCAGAGCTCCCCTACCAGAGAAACACGAGTGGCGTCTACATGAAGGTGTCGTAGAACACCTCTTCTCTCAATGGGGTTTCCCAACTATAGACTTATTTGCCACAAGCGAAAACAGTCAATGCCCAAACTTCGCGTCCAGGTTCACCTGGCCAGGCTCCAAGGGGAACACCCTATGGATGAACTGGTAAGGGCAATTTGCTTACACTTTTCCCCCAACACCTCTCATGAGGAAAGTGGTGAACAAGATACACAAGAAACCAATGACGCTTATCCTAGTTGCTCCTATGTTGGCAAGGCAACCCTGGTATCCACGTCTGCACAAACTGGCGATGTGCGATCTCATCAAAGTCCCGTGCCCTTACAATCTATTCACTGAGCATGGGGGACAGTGCAACCTCAATCTCTCTCAATGAACTTGGCAGCATGGCTCCTGAAGTCATAGAGTTTGGACATCTTAATCTGCCACAGAGATGTATTGACATCTTAAAGGAATCAAGAAAGCCTAACACTAGGCACTTTTATTTTGACAAGTGGAGGAGATTTGTAATTAAACAAATTAACCCCATAGAATGTACTCCTTTCCACATTCTAACTTATATGCTCCACTTGCTAGATGCATAGGTTAATGAGTTCAACTTGGTAGAAATAAATGTTTGTTGACAACATTCCCTACCTCTGTCAAAACCAAACTATTCGAGTCAGATTGGATCAGTGCAAGGTCCAAAATTGGAATGCATTTTCTCCAAGAAGAAAACAACAAAACAAAAGTGGTGATAGCTAGAAGGTTTATAATTAATCTTAACCTCCAGACCATTTACATTTGCCTGCCAAGCCATTACAGAAAGGGGAAATACCATATGCAAATAAGGCCTGCCCCCTACCCCACCCAAAAGGGATAGTCCAGTCCGAACTGCTGTGTCACATTCCTACAGCATAAGACCACAAGCGACTCCAGTCATGTTTCAGCCTCATTGGGCCCACACCTCTTTTGTTTGCTTTACTCCATCAAGCAATACAGCAAAATTTATAACAACCTTGAGGAGATACTTACCTATGTAGTAAGGGTTTACGCGCCGTGTTATAGAACAGTATACTGCCATTTTCCTTTTAAATCTACTTTTGACACAGGGGCTCTCGAGGCCAGGGACAAAGTACAAAAGGAAAAATGCATGTGCAGATGGTGGCAGGCTGAAAATACTGAAACCATGAAACATGTCTTATTGGACTGTGAGAAATAAGAGTAAATACTTCAAAAGGTTTGTACATACCTTGTGTCCTCTAACCCTGGAGATTTTATGGAGCTGTTTGATAAAGGAAACCAATACTTTTGATAGTGAAGGCAATTTACCACCTTCAGAGAGTGAAGCAAGTAACTTTTTTACCACAAGGTGTGTCAGACTTGACAGATTGTAACTTCAATATGTACTTCTTTCATAAATGTAGTGGCATGTTATGTTTTAAATAAAATACATTAATTAAAAATAAATATGTAGTAAATATGCAATAAAACAAATAGATGCCTGGCTATTAGTTGGAACGAGTTTAGCTATACAATGCTGGCAGCAAAAAAATGGCAAGATGGATTTCCCTCATCATGCCAGCGTTTACCCTTTGATGTCTGTAACGTGTGATGGCTTAGCCCCAACATGCCAGTATTTACCCCTCTATGTTTTGCCCCATCAGGAGAGCTTTTGGGCTGGTACAACACACCTGTGATGGCTTTGCCCTAAATGCCAGTTTATGACCTTGTAAAAAACAAAATGTGATGGCTTTGGCAATTTAAGATCTCGCCTGTGATGATTTTGCACCAAATCGCCAGTAATTGGCCATGTAAGAAACCACCATTGGTGGCTTTTCCCCAACTTCACAATATTTGCTCCTGTAAAAGACACTTGTGATGGTTTTGCCCAACATGCCAGTATTTGCCCATGTAAGAACGCGCCAGAGGTGGCTTTTCCCTAACTTGCCATAATGTGCTCCCTTACAAACAAATCTGTTCTGTCTTTGTCCCAGTGTGCAAATATATGCCCCTGTAAGGGTACACCTGCTGTGGCTTTGTCTCAGCATGCCAGTATTTGCCCCCTGTAAGAACACACCTGTGATAGCTATGCCCAAAGATGCAAGTATTAACCCAGTAAGCACACAACAGCGAGGGCTTTGCCTCAACATGTCAATACATGCCCTTGTAAGAGCACACTAGCAATGGCATTGCCTCTGCATTCCAGTAAATTCTCCTCTACGAGCACACATGTGTTGCCTGCATGATTACATATGTGATACAATAGAGACAATTAGACATTGTCTACCTCTGCAGCCTGCTACTATTCCTGTCTCATTGCTCCGGCCACCGATCAGCCTCCTTTTGCCTTCAGCCCTATCTCTGAGACTGATTTTCTTACTCACATTTCCCGGTCTCACACTACTGCTGCTCCCTCTGCTCCACTTGTCAAACCTATTTTTCCTGCCTTTGTTTCTGTTTTATTTACTCTTTTTAATTAATATTTGTCTTCTGGTTACTTTCCATCCGTATTTAAAGCCACCATAATTTTTCCATTCTTCAAAAAAATCTTCCTTGGATCCTACTGAACCTCCTAATTTCTGCCCTATCTCTCTCCTTCCTTAACTTTCTAAATTACTTGAACAACTTGTCCACTCTCAACTCGACTCTTATCTTAACTTATTTAATCTTCTCCCTTCTCATCAGTCTGCTTCTGTTCTGGCTTCTTCATGGAAGCCGCTCTTCTATCTGTTCTAAACTCTATTGTTCAAGCCCTTATCTATTCTTGACTTGCTCAATATTATTGTGGGTTTTGATGCACTACACCATCCTACTCTTTGTCGTTTAAAGTTCTCTGACACTGTTCCCAATGCTTTCTTTCTTATTTACCTGACTGCTCTTTTGCTGTATTCTGGAAGCGGTTCCTCTCCGGAGTCCCTCACTGCTCTGCCTTCCAACTGCTCCTATTATCCCTCTACACATCTCCATAGGTTACTTTGATTCTTGACGATCGGGTTCAGGTGCACTTATAAGTCGAGGACACACAGATTTTATTTATGTCCTTCATTCAATTATTAAAATTCCTCAGCAACTTTCTTCCTGTCTTTCCACTGTCAAATCATGAATGGGTAACAGGTTTCTTTGTCTTAATCCTAAAAAGGCTAAAATCCTTGTTTTTGCCTGCCTCCCTTTCCTTTCCCATGTTAGTTATCAAGCGCGTCATTTCGGGATTAACTTTGATTCTTCTCTCTCCCTTGAGCCCTAAATTGCCACTATTTTACGACCATGTCAATTTCAGCTTTTTTAAGGTATTCAGTGAACATCTCATCAAGGAAAATGCTGCAAGGGGGTGACATTTCCCCAAATATGCACCCTCTGTAAAATCAAACACTTTCCCCAAATGTTTCTAGGTTTGGAGTTTATAATCGTAAATGACTCCCCTCCCAGAATATTTGTGGAAAGTCTTTTACGAGTTAGGAAACAAAATTCACGTCCCTGATGACATTTTCAGCGACATATTCACATGGAACCCTTTTCAATGTTAGGAAAATACAGCATTTTATGAATTTTGCTCCTACTAAAACACTCTTGCAAACTATTGTTCTTTCATTTCTTAATTAGTTTTGTCCTGTACTGTACATGTCAGTGTACCCAATTACACTACCCATCTGCTACTTCAATCCCCCATTCTGCATGGAAAAACTCTTTTTTTTCTTCCTTCGGACTCCAATATCTCTTCTTGTCGCTTCTTCACGGGCTTTCAGTGAAACAACGGTGCACACTTAGTTGTTATGTCTTGTCTAAGAAGAGTATTCATGCACTTGCTTCCCCTTAGCTCTGCTCTTTGATTTCTTTGTATCATCCAATTAGAGACCTTCGCTCTGCTTCTCAATTCCTTATATGTGTTCCTGGTCTTCCGTCCTCACCCTCCCGTTTCCAATTGTTTCAACTTCTAGCTCCTAAACCTTGGAATGCTCTCCCCTTGGATATTCGCTCCTGTCCCACACTTAATCTCTTTAAGACACATTTAAGAATGTATCTGCTCCAGTCTGCTCTAGTCTGTGTCTTCTTAATTCCTTTCTTACAATGTGAGTTTATTATCATGGTTTATGCTATTTTTCATTTTCCATTTTCCATTTTTGATTGTACCTTCTGTATCTTTGTCCGGCACTCTGGAGTGCTAAATAATCTTTGTAATAAGTGAACGACTTTGCCACGGCAGTCATTTCTCCTTTAAGAAAGCACCTGTGGTGTCTTTGCACCAACATGGCAGTTTCTGCCCCTGTAAGAACACCCCTGTAATGGTTTTGCTCTGAAAATGCCAGTATTTTCCCCTGTAAGAACACCCTTATGCTGACTTTTCTCATAAATGCTAGTTTTTGTACCTGTAAGAACATTGATGGCATTGTTTACCTGTAGAGCCCACCTTGATGCCTTTGGCCCAGCTTGGCAGCATTTGCAACTGTAAGAATGCAACTGTGTTAGCTTTACCCCCTTATGCCAGTGTTGTTACTATATAAAGCACACACCAGTGTTGCTTTTGACCCAAAATGCCATTGTGTGCACCTGTAAAAACACACCAGTCATAGAAACATGTGATGGCTTTGCCCGAAAATGCCAGGATGTCGAGCTGCCAGAACACACCAGTGATTGTTCTGCCCATGTCAGTACTTTCCCCTGTAAGTACACAGCTGTGATGGCTTTGCCCAATAATTCCAGTCTTTGCACCTGTAAGAGCACATTTATGATAACTTTGTCCAAAAATAGCACTATTTGGCCCTGTATATACACACATGTAATGGCTTTGTCCCAACATGCCAGTGGTGTCCTCTGTAAGAACACACCTGTGAAGGCTTAGCCCCAACATTTCAGTATTTGCTAATGTAACAGCACATCTTAGATCGCTTTGCCCAAACATGCCAGTATTTCAATATCTACGAGCACATATGCCGACAATGAGGTAGTTGCCCTGTGAATGTGTGGACCAAAAATTACAGCATTTGCCCCATTAAGAGCACACCCCCATAATGGCCTTGTTCCAACATGCCATCATTTGCCCCAGAGGAACACTTTTGTGATGACTTTGCTCCACCATGCAAGTATTTGGCCTTGTAAGAGCACATCTGTGATGGCCTTGCCCCAAAATGTCAGTATTTGTCCCAGTAAGAGCCAGCCTGTGATGTCTTACCCCATCATGCCATTATGTGCCACTTATCATACCATAGAAGCACTATAGTTCTGTCTTTGCCTCAACGTGCCTGAATGTGTCCCTTTAAGAGCACACCAGGGATGGCTTTACCTCAAGATGCCAGTCTTTGCCACTGTGAGAACACACCTGTGATGTTTCTCTCACAAAATTCCAATTCTTGCCCCATAAGACCACATATGTGATGACCTTGCCCCAGGATGCCAGTATTTGCCTATGTAACACCTGGGATGGCTGTGTCCCAACTTGCCAGTATTTGCCCATGAAAGTACACATCTGGGATAGCATTGTCAGGAAATGCCAGTATTGTTTCTGCAAGCACACACCTGTGATGGCATTGCCCCACAATGCCAGAATGTACCCCTGTAAGACTACCCCTGAGATGGCGTTATCCCAAAATGTCAGTATCTGCTTCTGTCAGAACACTCATGATTGAATTGAATACTTCTGCAGTGTTTACACTACCGACCACAGACACACACACAATGCTCACATGTACACACACACATACACCAGTGTACACACATACCAAACACTTCCTTTCCCCCACATGCGCAGCATATACAAACTCTCACACGTGCACCCATTTAAACTTACATCTTGATTATGAAGATTGGTCTAATGCCATTTACCCATTTAAATGTACCTATTGATTGTGAAAATGTGTCCCACCCCGGGTTCATTAGCTCTGAGTCTGCTCTCCTTCTTGACCCAAGCAGCAGCAGTAATCAACAGGCAGGGGCAAAGGTTGGCTAACGCTTACCTACCCAAGGCCTGTGGAATATCTTTGCCCATATGATTCAAAAGTGGGTGTGATTTTACCATTGTATCTAGTTGAAAGGAGGTCTTCCACATCTGCAGGATGGAAAGAGGACACATCATAACTTTGGACTCAACAGTTTTACGTTTGGCCACTAAAGTTCAACCATTTCTATGTCACATTACCATAACTGTATGCCACCACGATGATGCACATTGAAGAGCACTAGCAGTAGAAGTGTTGTGGCATGCAGAAACTGACTGTATCTTTCTGGCTCTTGTACTGGTTAGCAGGTGTTCCAGCTCGATGGCTTACTGGTTGTTTGGCACCAAACTCTTTCAGTGCTGTGCAGTCTAAAACATCATGACAGACATCCTCCAGTAATCCTCGTCCCCATCTTCACCCATACTTTTAAGGTGTGTGACCGACAGGGGACACAGGTTACAGAAGATCCTGTTGTGGGTAGATATCTCCTTTGTTGAATTGATCCAGAAAGGGAGAGAAGTCCCACTACTGCACACTGGCATACTACTCAGAGTAGAAGGTTTTGGTAGGTTAACGTCATCAGGCTCAGTCCGTGGACATGCAGAGAACTCCCCACTTGAGGGGATTGAGAGCCATAGAACCACCAAACGTCTATGTAACCTTTGCAGATGTATTATGTCCTGCAACTCAAGACAGCTGGGCGCATCTTTCAGAGTAAGCGTTTCAGTGTTGCTCTGTTACCAGGTTTGATCCACAGTCACCTGTAGAGTACTAGAGTAACTGCATTGTAACATTAGCATGAATATTCTATACATGCTCTAATATATGGGACCTCCAGTCTGGCCTCTTCTATCTGCCTCCTCCTAAGTCTTCTCCCTGCACCACTCCCCACCCTCATCCACACTCCTGATGATCAGACTCCTGGCCAACCCACTCTGTTCAGCTAACACCTATCCTGTGAGGTGCCAACCCCTCATGTGCTCCTAATGTCCCCTTCGCACCACTAACAGTTCAGGAGCGGGCACCCCTGGCCTGCTCCTTTCACGTTTCTTCAACCTTTCACTTTCCTCTGGTATTTTCCCAGGTGTTACCAATGTGGCCATGTCATAGCCATTTTGAACAAACCAACCGCTGGGTCAATAATAGATCAGTCTCTCCCCTTACTTATTATATGAAAGTTGTCAAATATGCAATCTTCAGTTGCATCGCCAAATACCTGAAGGCCAATTGACTCAGTGCCACCTCCAACCTGAGTTCAACCATGCTTTAAGGGCACACACCTTGCTTCAGTGGCTTCTAACCTGGCAGATAATGCCTTTTCCATTTATTGGAACACTAGTGCCACCTCTAACGCTCCCTTTGCTTTTTATCCCACACCACATCTCAGTAAATTGATCCCCATTGAACATTGCTACCAATACCCTCTATAACCTCCACGCTTTTGTGCACCACCTTCACTCAGAGTGGCTATTCATGCAACATTTCTCTCTCTATTCAAATTGCTGTTTTATATTGTTCAAATCCATCCATGGGCTAGCCCCGTACCTGACTTCATCCAGCTCTTGATACACACCCCAAAACTCCCAAGGTCTCCTCAACTTCATTCTTCACTCATCCTGTGCTGTCTCCTACTTTTGCTCATTCTCCCTCCTGACTCTCCATCATTGGGACTCCCCACCCACTGGAATTAAAGACATTGCAACAGTGATTAGTTTCAAGAGTGTCCTTACAAATCACTTTCGCTCCCAGGTTAGAACCCTAGAGCCTATGTTATTCTACCTCCCCATAATCCACACACACCATCATAAACTGGATTGCCCTGCTAACTACCACCCAATATCCATCACTCCTTTCCTGGGCAAACCCCTTGAAAATCTTGCCATCTCCCAGTTTAATCTTCACACTGAATTGGTTTTTTACAGTTCTTGAGGAGAGACCTTCTCTCCTCAAGAACTGTAAAAAACATATGCCTATTGCAATATCTGATTTTCCTGATGTTAAAAATAAACTCAATTGCCATTAATAGATGAAACTGATGCAACTATATGTTACCCTGAATTATACAATGTAAAATGTGTTATTTATGTTAAGGAGCTCACAGTCTTTTTGTCTAGAATCAATTATGTTATACAGCAAGACATATTTTATACTTGATTTAACTTTGTGACTATTGTTTAGATCAAATGTAAGTCTTTTCTTTGGACAAAACAGTAAAATTAATGTCTAATGTTTTTCCACTATTGGAACTTGAATAATGTATCTTTGAAAGAAAACTGATTAACAATTACATTGTTGAAAGTGTGCCCTGATTTTTTGCCCTCTGAGGTTCACAGAGGACCATTTTCTTACTGTAAAGGGGAGCGGTCTGGATGGCGGATTAGGTTAATATGGTGAGTCACAGGTTGCTGTGATTCTTGTCTTTCAAGAATTAAGATCTCTCTGTCATCACCCGAAATGAATGTGTGGTTCTGGTTTCTCTAAAAAGCCACACAAATGGACCCAACAGTTGAAATATTATAAGCAATACAATATCACAAACTTCAATCTTTCATTATTTATTTCAACTGCATATGTTTTTTCACAAACAAGAATGTGTATATCAGCTTGCTTATATTGGAAGTACTGTTTAACATCTAAACAAAAGAATTTGAATATATCAAATATATATAGCCAGCAATTAATACAATGCAGAGTACATATTGTCTCGCAAGATGTTGCACACAGCAGCATCCTCATGGCTCGTATGTAGGCATCTGTCCCTTGTGCATTGAGCAAATATCTAAATCCATCAGGGGCAATAAGACATGTTTTACTTTGAAATGGACAGAAGCTTAATATATACCTGGTTAAACACGGCTTAAAATTTTAACATCATCTACAAATTTACCAATTCTTGTAGAAGATTGAATACCAAGAATTATGAGTGCTGATTAACTATAGAAAATGAAAGATGAATTTAAAGTGAAAATTCTTGATGAAATACTTTGGTCTCATTACAAGTTCAGTGGTGCTGGAAACATAATAGTGGTAATTCCGTTAACAGAATGATTACTGTTTTTACTGTACCGCCGAACTACAAGTTTCAAATTAAAGCAGAGATTTTTCCTCCAGCATCATGCTGGAGTTAAATCTGGCAATTTAAGGCTACATTTCGGCTGAGTTACTGTCCTTGAATTACTGCTTGAGGTAATTCTCCGTAAATACCCACAGAGACCTATGGACTCCAAAAAGGGGCATTAATAATCCCTTGGTAAACCCATAATATCAAGTGGCAGTATCAGTTAGAGGATTTGACGATAATTCAGAGCATTTACTGCTGAAATACCACCAAATTCATTTGTTAGGTGTAATTTTACAAAATATCTTCCAAGTTGAATTGCAACTATTTTTTAATGTTAATAATTATTTACTAATAGTGCTGAAGTTTCTAGCATGTTTCCTCTTAAATAGCATGGACTGATTAGAAAAAGAGCCATTTCTCTTTATATTATTGTGTATGTGAAAAGAAACTATACAGGAATATGCTCCTGAATCGGTGAAAGCATTGACACACACAACTGTCCCTGCAAACTCGCATTGGGGAAGAACAGAAAGAAAGGTTATATGTGATTTTAACAATATCAATTACAGAGTGGTACATTTCAACGTAGCCATAATACCGAAAAACACAGATTTTTTAAAAATTATGATTTCTTTTTATTTGGGGTGTTCCCCCCATGCACCCTATTTTTCCACCCTTAAAAAGCCACTCCAACCCCTTCCCGACTCATTTTAACCCCTTACACCACTACCCCATATACATCTAATTAATATTTTCAGTGTTTTTCTGTGTTATGTACTGCGGTGAAATGTACGACTTTGTTATGTTTTCGATAAAATGACTGGGTACCAGAAATACATTATGCAAAAGTGATTCATGATTTGGTGTATCAGAAGGGGTTAATTTCTGGTTCATGCTACCCTTAAATACCTTACTTAACAACACCAGTTTGACTTGTTTTCCAGAGTTGGTGTGTTGACCTCCGGCTAGAGTCGGGTCGGAAGCGTGTGCCATAGCTGTAATACTGACACAGTGTTTCCTATCTCTTGGGCTGTGGTTTGGTACTAAAATTGACATTCTGGCATTCACACATTTTCTCTAGATATGTTGATCTAGCCCGATCATTACATCATTTAGATCAGCACAGGAAGGAGGATGTTTGGTAGAAGTTCGTTTTTGAATTATTCCTGAGTATCTCTTCAGATTAGGTCTCCTTGAATGTCATCACTCAATGGTGGTGCAAGGTATATGGACATAGTCTTTGGATACTTTCTGCATCATCAAGAGCTCATTATCTACTGTGTGGCTCTGCATTCAGTCCTCCATGGTATAGCAATGTTCTGTTTCAGACAGGGAAGTTTGATAAGCCTTTGTAAATTGGCAATGTGGATTAATCCATAACAGCACCAATGATATTACCAAGGATACGTCAGTTTAACTTGGTCTGTGAAAAACACCACTTGCCGGTGGAAGAGCTGTAGTTGCCACTGAGAGAAGGAAATATGACAGACCTGTGGATCCAATTAAATGCATTTTGTGGTTTTAGCAATCTGCTTTGATGGGTCACTCATCATTTGGGTTTCCACAGTATTCGACAGTATCTAGTGCCAAGGTCTCCAACTAGTGTATCACTAACCACTGGTATTGCCTGAGGCTTCCCAGTAGCTCATTGCATCAGTCACCAAAAGGTGCACTGTTTGTTTATTTAGTTGTCTGAACTTCCTGGGCTTCCTCCCCAGCCCCTCTGCCTCCTCTTCCTGCAAAGCAAACAGTCAAAAGCTGTGTGCACGGTGAGAGGAGGGACTGCATCTGGGCTTGAAGAAGGGCTTGAGCAGTGCCCCAACAAGGAGCTAACTATTAAAACAAACGTGAATGTGAAATGTGTGCTGTGGCCATTGCTACCGAGAGGTGCAAATGATGACTGGTTAGAAAGGGAAGGGGTGAATAAATCTGCATGCCATGTCCAAGAAAGCTGGAGCTGTGATTTTTTCGGTCTCACTGTGTTTCTTTAGTTTTGTTTTGGTTAGCATTACTTTGCATATTGGTAATTGTAGGCTTTCAATCAGAATGGGGAAATAAAAAGCTACAGTTGTATCATTTTCTTGCTCAGCGTGTGTGTTTAGAAAAAAAGACACTGGGCCTCATAACGAGTTTGGCGGTAGCTGTGCCTGTTTTACAGGCACGACTACTGCCAAACTCTCTACCGGCACTGCCACCCGCGAATGGGCAATTACCGGCCCATTACGATTTGAATGGGCCAGTAATGGCCCATTTGCGGGTGGTGGTATTGCCGGCTCCCCATCCCCATTCTGGCCAATAGGGCAGAATGGGAGTGGGGAGCATGGATGCACCGGCACCGGTGATAACAGTGCCAGTGCAATTACGAGTTATGCTCGCGAGTGCCGCCCAGCCCGCCAGGTTAGACCTGGCGGGCTGTCAGGCACCCACAAGCAAAACTCATAATTCGTCAGTAGGGTGTGAACGGTGCTGGTGCCTTACTGACACCGTTCACACCGTACCACCAGGGTCGTAATGAGGCCCACTGTGTGATACCAAACTTACAAAAAAAAAGGTACATCTAGTGGTACATGTTGCTGTTTGTTATGTGAATTCCTTTTCATTATTTGAAGATACTGATTTCTCTGTTCAAAGGCAGTAGTACTGCACTTGTATTAAGGTTAAGATGGACGTTTCTGTGATATGGCGGAGCTCAGCCTCTATGCGTGCCCCAATACAGAAATTCAAACACTAATGGAAATTTTACATTTTATTAAATGTGGAAAACTACTAGCTCAACTGCATTCTGGTGCTTGTCACTTACATTTATAAAACTAAACAGGAAAGTAAAATAACATGTGCTATCAATGCCAAGACTTAAAAAACATGATTTGAGAGTTCTGTTTCACCAAACAAAAATATGATTGAAGTAATTGGGTGAAAAAAGTGAGCAGTGGTTTGTATGTCTATATCTTGATACTGTAAGTGATTTCAATCCGGCACACACCCAAGTCAAGCCCAGCGTGCAGTGCGCAATTGAAACCCTTATTTATTTTTATCTATAAATTCAATATTCTGAACGATATACCACTTGTATCACACCCTTCTCCTGGAACACCCCAGGTCACACTGAACCAGGAATCAGGCTAGTTTGCAAAGGTAAATATTTATTTATGTATTTAGAATTCAAATCACAATATATTTTAATAGGTAAACAACAATCACCAATAAGTTGACAGAACACTGAATAGTATCTTTAATACACTACGAATCAAGGAATGAGCATAAAATAAATGCAGCACAGAAAATAATACGTTTGTGTTGGTTGAGGAGAGATGGCACTATGATTCGAGGTTCCCCCTGCAAAACCCCTCAACCCCCCAATAGGCAATTAAATAGATGTGAGGAGAGAGCAGGTATTCAGGAATAGCACAAATCAAACAGAATATCACTCCCATCTTCCCCCTTCAAAGACAAGAGAAACGGAATTGACTTTGTGATCAAAAATAATTACATTGTTATACATTCTTATGGGAGCCACTTTGAACAGTTGCACTCAATCACAAGCAATGGTTTAGTCAAAAGAAAACAGTGGAAATCTCCAAGTCGGAATCACTTTAAAGCTATTTCACATGTGTAAAGCCTTTTAGAATTTTAATTCACGGCAAACATTTCCTTGTGCGATATCTGCTATAACGGGAGAATCGTTATGGATAGCTAAGGATGTTAGGTACAAGTAGGAGTTGAAATTTCGTTTCTATCATGAGAACTGAGGGAATTATAGAGGTTTTAGTGAGAGTTGTTTTTGCAAAATAGGCGCGGGAATGGAAAACAGAAATGCACTTTGAAAATGAAAGATGGGTTTGCTTACACTAGATTATGACTATGAAAAAGAGGATGCCACACATGAATCTCCACAGTTACTTGGTCGGTGTAACCCTTCACGTGGTGGATACTCAATTTCTTTCTGGGATTCACTTTAGTTACTCAAAACACTAATGACTTATGATTTTATAAAAACAAATGAGAAACATCAGGGCAAGAAAGGTTCTGACAATACTATGATTCTGAATTACAGGTAGGATGGGTTGAGATTAGAATAAGACAATGCAAATATACTATGGGTCACTGTTCTCCCTATTAATACTTACAGTCCTTTGTTATTAAATGGGACTGTAAATTCGGGTGATTGGATTGGGTCTGATCTAAGAAGGACAGCACATCAGGCACAGGACTGGATCAGCTAGGCTGGTCACCGGATTTGCACAGGATCTGCCCTTCTTGTGTTTGGGTATTTCAATCAGCTGGATAGCGAGTTCCTCAGGCAAGCCTTGTGGTAGCCAGCCAGAGAGTTTCAGGATATTAGTTCAAAAGGCCTTCCACACCCCACAGCGCTTCACTGGGTAGTGAGAATAAGTTTGAGGATTTGGACCTTGCTGAAATCAATAGATCTCTACTGCTGGCAAGAGTCTTGGCATCTGGATCTGGAGGGATGTTAAAGGCTGGATGTAGAATGCTGGATCAGAGTACTTTGCCAGAATAAGGAAAGTGAGTGGATCAGTGAGTCCCTATGTGCTGTCAGCTGTCTCTATTTATCCTTTCAAATGACATCACAAAGTGGGTCTATGGGCCGTCTTAGCTAAGCGTGCCCCTGTGCACTGGGATTGGATCAAAACTTCATCTCAACCTTGCATTTGAGTGATTGGATCAAGGACGGATGATGTCACATTTTATGGTTTGCTTTACAGTTCTTAGAAACCTACCTTTAGCCACTGGTCTCAAAATCGGATTTTATACTAAATACATATTTGTACATTGGTCACCTTTACACAAATCACACACAAAGATGCCATATTTTATGTAGTAGCTGTTCCTCAAAATCCTGCAGCTGTGGGATCTTGTTTCACTTTTCTACAGAATTTTGTCCTTTTCGTCATGAACACATTTTCCAAATTTTCAGCATACCACAAATTTGTGTGTTTAACATAGGGATGTGTGTATAACTTTTCACAATTCTAGGATTAATACATTTCACATAAAACCACATATATTGCCATTCTTGTCCAGAACATGTCACACAGTTCTTCCGCCTCTGAAAACGTGCAGCCAAAAATTAGATAAACAACTCTGTTCTTTTTATATTTTTCACCACTTTGAATCACAAGTTATGAGTCTCTGAACATTTTTCATCGTTCATGTTTAACAGCAAATGGTAGGCCCCTTTTCCTCTCCCTGGAGTCCAGGAGCATCCCCCACCTTGGGGAAGTTCCTTCCATGAGCCATTTACGACCCTCTCACACCTCCGTTTCCTGTGCTGCAGGGTCTGCTATTGTTCATTCTCTTTCTGTAGACAAAAGTCTGGGTTAACCCACAATTATGATCTCCCCATGAGTTTCAGCTGAGATAATTTCCCTCCCCCTGGACGAAACACTGTTTGTCCACTTCCAAAGGGTTGCAGCTCAGCCAAGCTAATTTATTCTTAATTAAAAATCCAGGAAAAACCAAGCTTGTTGCATCAAACATAAATACATTACTTTCTTAACTTTAACTCTGTGGGATAAAAAGCAACTGAGATCTGTATTCTTTTTAGCCACAATCCTTTTTATGTTTGCTAATCCGGCAGACTTTTTAGTTTACATCAGTAACTCATCTGACAGCTGTCATTCAGGTAGCCCATGGTACTGCACCCAGATTTTGACAGGGGCTGTCAGTTTACAGACAATCTAGTTTGTTTGATGAATGTTTTGCTTTTCACATTAGGACTTTGTATGTTCGCAATGCTTCATTAGATTACATGAATTTTAATGCCAAGCAAGATTTTGAATGTTGAGAAGTGTTGTGTTATAGGCATTTTGGAGTTTTTAGCAACAAAGCAAATGTCATGTGTAGGCATTTTTGAGTTTCATTTGCAAAGTGCTGCTTCTCTCTCTACACTCTGTTTTCTGGTCATGGAGCCCACTGGCACATTTTCTGCAGGATGTGCTCTATTCCACCACACATGCACCATTGGTGGCTGGTTGTGCATCCATTTTTTGTGTGTTGCAGGCGTGGTTTTTGTAGGTTTTTGGCATGCACAAGAGTTTTGCCGCCATTGTTGCAGTTTCTTGCACCATACTATCAGAGTGACGCCGCATAGCATAGTGGAGTGGGTCAATACATCCCACAATAGGTATAGTATTTATAAAGCTTAAACCTAATTACTAGGTAACAGAGCACTGTAATAAATGAAGTTGGTGAATACAGGCATAGAATATTGAGGAGAACCATGGATGGCAGAACAATTTATAGGGTTGATCCTCTGTGACTATGTACACACACCGGGAGTTCTACAGAGATCTGTGGGGAATCTGTATGCATATGTTCAAATTCTGGCAGGGGATTTTCTACCTTCAACTACTGAGTTGAAATGGTGCAATTTATGTGCTAACAAATGGGCAAGACATACAATTTACAACTAATTCTCTAACACATGGAAAATTCTAAATGATGCCTTGTCACCAACACTACGCAGGATATACCAGCACTGCCACTGTAAAACACATGTTGATACTATTGCAAACAATGTCATAATTGTCATTTTAAACACTTTGTGTGATTATAAGGCTCTTAATATGTCTCAGAGAACTTTATGTGCAAGCCAGGCATGGCCCATTTGTCATTCACCAGAATGGCCTGCATGATTCCTGCAGTGTGAGGCAGCGATCCTGTGAGATGTTCTCTGTGATACTGCCTGCTTCAAAACGGGCAGATGGGTGTCAGGTCGCCACCCATTACACTTTGTGCTCAAAATGTTAATATAACGATTCGTATATTGACTGGTTTGGTTATTTTATGATTTGTGCACGTTTCAAGTTAGCGCTATAAAAGTGAATGCAATTTGAGCCTTTTGATTTACACTTTTTGTTCCACATGTTCATTTTTTCAATCTTGCCAATTAATTTGACAGATAAACATTTAACGGTAGTCCACAAGGCAGGCATTGGCTCACTTTTCCTTGGCTGAATTATGAGACCTGGCATCTGAGCAATTTGCATGACCTGGGGATGTGCTAAACTAGAGGCAGATTTAATTTTGTGGCACAGCAGAACCTGGTAAATGCTGAATATTTTAAAACCGTAGAACACAGTGATTTAAAGACTCAAATCCTCCTCAGATTGGGTTTTCAAATGAAACCCCAAAAAAATAAAATAAACCACCCTTGTTCAGATACTGGGTGCAGATGCACCATCCAACAAAAGTGAAAATATGCACCATTTCCATCCAGATTAAGAAACAGATTTGTTCTTCTCCAGCGTAAAAAAGAAAACATGTATCTTTAATCTACGTTGCCCAAGATATAGTGGAGAAAAGGAGTAACATGGAAAGGCCTTTTGCAATAATACACACACATTATGAAACTGTTTTTGCACTAGGAAGCTGTCTGTGATCCTAAAATGTAGGTAAGCTAAACGATGCAATGCAAATGATGTTACAGAGGCATCCTTCAAAGATGCTCATTATTTGATGAATAGCAAATGTACTTTTGAAAGCTTTCCTGAATGTATGCGTGGCATGCCAGTTGTGCAGTTAGGTGCAAACACTATGGCAAGGAGGTTATGTTAATGTCTGTCTTTGCAAATCTGCCTTTCTCAGACATAAACTTCCTGAAATCAAAACTTTGATCCCGCCTGACAGCATCTGAGTGCTGTTGCCGTTTCAATCTACGGACCAAATTACTGAGCACTGGTGGATAGCTCGCAGTGTCAGCCTTCACATTTTATGGGGAATGGGGAATTCCCGGATGGGCCCAATGGGGAATGGGGAAGGACTGTTCCGCCAAACCCATGATCTGGCGCTAATAGCACCGGGGGGTTTGGCGGTAGCGCTCTTCACCCGGTGGTATCCTGGCAGTGATACCGCCCGACTCGTGATGAGGCTGTATGTCTTGATTGGTTTCTCACATTCTGATATGATTAACAATTTTTGGGGGACAGCTACTAATACAAAATAATGAAATAAAGATGTGTTTGAAGATATTGATATCACAGTAAATGCATGTGCTATTCCTTTTTTTTATATAAGGAGCAAATAAATGGCCCAAAAATAATCTTCGTACAAATGCTCGTACTCATGGACATCAGCACCCGAGTAGCTCCCGCCTACTGGCCATTAACTACAAGCAGCTCTTGCTGACGTAATGGTTGGAGACGCTTCATCTAGTGATTTCAGAAGTGCTTCAAACGCAAAACATATTTCTGCTTTTAGGCACCCACTTTGGCATTAAGAGTGAACCCACATAATAGACTCAGCACAACCCCATCTGCTCCGGTGCATCTTGCACCAGTCCACTGAATTATAACCGGAAGTAAAGAAAATACTCAAAGCCAGGAAAGCATTCTCAAGGCAGAGATGTGCACGCCCGGCCATCTCCATCAAAGGACATATCAACATACGGGGCCATGCCTGAACTGAATTATGCAGTGCCTTCCTACCACACTGCACTGCTCACAAAGATCTATAGGGAATAATAATCACTGCATTGATCAAGAAGCCAAGCGTATTAGAAACAACGATAGCCACATACTGACTGATCACAGTCCCCGCGAAAACAGCCCAAATCTTTGAGTAAAATAATTTCAATATGGCTAGAGAGGCATGGTGAAAACAACATCACACTTCACAACCACTAATCACAAAGCAGGCCATCCATGGCTATCTAGACAATATGGAGGAGAGTGTGATCACTTTAAATAAAAGCCAAGGAGCCGCCCTCCTATTACTAGACCCCTGCGTAGCTTACAGTACGGTCAGCCACGTTACATGTCTGTCTGGACTATGAGAAGATTGTTATATTGGGCTGTGGGTGGGAAAAGACAATGGTTATTCAAACAGTAATTCATTGATTCTACTATATGACTATGATTTATGTCTTTGATTTCCACGGGACATGGCAGCTCTCTAAAAAAGTTTGAAAACGTCCTACAGTGTTAACAATGAATTAATGAATACTGCACTTCATTATGCACGAGGGGACAATGTCAGAATCTTGTAACCATATAGTGCTGCTGCCATTGCTGCAAGCAAGAAGTGCAGGCGGTATCTCGAAAACAAGAGCCTGATGTTTTACTCCAGCCATGTAGAGAGCAATGGATCCGCAACGCCAAACATCTACTGTTGGATTGATTTCTGCCCCAAGAGACCTTTCGGAACTGCCATGTCCGCAGCACGCAGAAACAGAACAATACACTCCCATGTCTCCAGAAGTAAAATGCTTTACAGGTGATGACCTAAAGCAACTGAACAGGCAATGCCAGTTACATTATCCTTATGGCAAAACCTAAGATCTCGGTATTTTGTCTTCGTTTTCTCAAACTCACCGGAGTCTCTCAGATTGGCTGGCGAACTTGCTCTGTCGAATACTTGCCATAAGTTATCTTTTGTTTATTTATTGGTAATGTGCAATGGGATTAAAGTGAGCAATATCCTTGCTGGAACATCAAGAAGTTGTGCTGATTGAAAGAAGACGAGTAAGCTACACTGGAGATTCAGCCCGCATTTTGGTATCCTTCTCATTTGGACTAGTCTTTCAGTTCAGATGAATGAATTAATACTTTTAAAGTCATATATTTTCTGTTGGAAAATTCTTAGTCTTTATACATGAAAGGCCGGTTGGGACCGGTGGCTCTTTAGTGAATTCCTGAATTACAAATTATCCTTTCGCTGCTGAGTTGCTGTGGTAGACGGTTCAGTATGCCTGAGCCTGCTACACTGAGCATTTTCCCAGAGCAACAGGCTTAGGGGAGCCTAAAAGGCAGATTCTGCTTTTATTGGACGGGGTTTTCTTGAAAGACAGTTATGATTCTTAGCTTCCTTTAGGTATATAGGATCCTTGTTCCAGTAAACTCAATGGATAATTTAAAAAAGCCATCATCCAAGATGATGTGAACAGTGATGGGGAGTGTATTCTTGGCCATTGACTTGCTGCTGAAGTCACAATGTTCTTGTAACTTTTATTCAAGATTCAATATTTGCTTTTGTGCTTACAGCATGCTAAAATAAAAGCCTACGCAGGCTCCCTCCATTTGGGCCACCACAGTATCCATGGAATGGGGTGGGAGAACCCCCATGCAACCCCGGCTTCCTGTCTGCGAGGACAGAATAGCACTTCCAAGATGGCAGCCCTTTGCAATTTCTGTGAGGTCATGGTGCTTGTGACCTCAGATTGGCCAGCCCCGCTACAGCCACCTGCATTCCGGCAAGGTGCAGGCTGCCCAGGTGATTGGACCATAAGTTGGCCCACCTAGGTAGTGTCCTCTGCTACCCGCTCTTGCATGATTTTTGGATGTCCCAGTCCATCTCTCCCTGACCAACGCTATCAATGGGCTGGCTCCCCTCTTTTCGACCACCCGAGTATTCATGAAGATGAACCGAAGAATCCCCAGGGAGCCCAAAGGGGTGCTTTCCATAGCAATACAGTGCCACCAGGATGGCACCCTTTCCTCCCTACGGCCCCAAAACCTGTGACATCAGCCGTGCCAGCACCACTACAGCAAGGAGGCCCCTCAGGTTGTTGTGTATGTGATTGAGAAAAGATGGTCAAATCAGATTTGTGTGGAGCAGTTATTTAGGAAGTATGCCGGTCAAATCTACGCATCCCCTTACAGTACTGAAGTCCATATAGTTGATTTAATTAATTACTCTTCAAATAGCTATTGCCTGTACCCCTCTGCAGCCCAAACTGTATATCTATCAATTAATTACAATTAATGGTGGTTGGGTTATTTGCTCATCTAAATTAGTGACTATCTCAGACTTGGCCTACAGCATACACCACACAATGTTACATCTCTTATCTGTGCTTTCACATTCACACAAAACATTGCCCTAAAAAACATTTCAGAAGCTTAGGACTGAGCACTCAAATGTTGCCTGACACTGTTTTGACTGTTTGATAATCTCCTAGGCGCTTGCAATGTGATGCTGTAAATTCACTGCTTACACCGGGGCGCAGCCTACTCAGTTGCCCTGTTTATCTTCAACAGTATAGCACTGTACCCTGCTTGCCACCACTCCACCCACGCCTACGGAGTGAAGATCTCTGAGAGAGGGGCAGCCTATAAACTGACCCAGAGTCCTCGTTCGGGCTCTCGCAACTCTAATTTCATTAGCTGTGTAGTTTTCCAGAGTGAGTGGCATGTGACAGAATCGGAACATAACCCTTTGTTGACTCTCACAGCATCTACTTCCCTGAATATGATTTCCATTTGAGCTGGACATTTCAATACCTTCCAGGAATGGATTTTCAGAGAGGTGGGCAACTGCATTGTTATGTCTATGTTTGACCACATTTCACTAAGTTATTATATAGGAATGAGTCACTGCAAGAAATAACGGGTGGAGTGGGCAGAGCGTTCATTAAACCCTTAACCACTTGCAGTTTCTTATTCATACGAACAGAGCCTCCTTAACAAAAGTGATGTTTGTTTAAAAAAATATTCTCCTCCTATGCACTTAGTAAAATTAGGATTGCATGCAAAATTCCGTTTTCTCACTTTCCCAAGCTCTTTCTTTCTTTCTTTCTTTCTTTCTTTCTTTCTTTCTTTCTTTCTTTCTTTCTTTCTTTCTTTCTTTCTTTCTTTCTTTCTTTCTTTCTTTCTTTCCTTCTTTCTTTCTTTCCTTCTTTCTTTCTTTCTTTCCTTCTTTCTCTCTGTCCCTCTCTGTAATGATAGTATTAAGAAAAGGTGTCTCATAACCAAATGCAATGTACTAAAAAGTCACCTGATTTTGCCAAAAGGAGATAATGGAAAATGTTCTGTGAGTCAGAACCATACAATTCACCAATTTAATAATTGCTTAATTTTCATAAACTTTCCTTGGTGCCCGTGATTTATTTAGGTTTGGGAGCTTGATACCATTTTTCATCTACCTTTCAAGAGTCACGTTAAATGGATTTGTTTGTCTGAACATTTAGTGTGACCACAGCCTCAAACAGATATGATAGTGACATGCATTACCACTCACAATGAGAACCCTCAACTATCTGACAGGCTTTAAGAAAGCAATTAAAACACACCTTTTCTGTCAAATAATCAGCTGTCTGTCCATCTCCTTTATGTGCGCCCTGAAACCTGTATCGCATTACAAGAAATAAAATAAATAAATAAATACCACTGAGGCTGTTGGAGAAACACGTCTCACACATCATTATAGGCTGATGAGCAGCAGATACAGCTTTATTGTTGTTTTGCAAGACAATATCACAAGCCATGTATATTGGGACATAACGTATCTAACATGACCAGCCTCCAGAACCCTGACTTTTTAGGGGAATAGTCAGCTGTCCGATATTCTTGTAACCATCACCAGGACTTACTGCATATATATACCGCCTACTGCAAACAGAATATATCCTTTCATTCACGTCCAGTCCTTCTTTGATATTGGCTTCCAGTTACTGTGTAACATGACAAGTCCTCATTGGTTTCCCGCCAAGGAAGGTATGCAACTGGCCCATCGTTTCACCATCTATGCTCTCTGTGCGATCCTTTGTCCGCATTGCACCAAACCAGTTTATACAGTCACATGGGACTAAAAGACCGTGGCTCCAATTTCTGCAAATCTTCGCTTTTCCAATCCTACCATATGCACGTGCTTGAGATTCTGGCAGGAAACAACCATTTCTTCATGCCAACCTATCAAATCATATATTAGTATAATAAATTGAGCTGGAAATGAAAAATAATATAACCAAAGAGGGTTGTCAAAATAGAATGATGGGGGTGCATGCTGTGAAAGCGTTACATTCCACACGCCACCCAACATATATGATTCAAACATTAGACACATTATTGGCATATTTCTTTTTTTCAGTTGCCCCTCACCATGTTTCAAACGGAAAAGGTGCCATAGGAACCGGGTCAAAACCAGGTGGAACTTTAATTTCTCCCCAGTATTATAATCTAAATTTCAATACTCATCAGGGCATCCATTACTTCCTCTATTTCATCTGGTTCATTTGATAAATCATCTTCAAATCATATACCCTATTCGAACACTTTACCATCTGATGTCTGAGAGGGTCTGGAGGCCACTATGGTTGCTGTGTTCCCCCTAGATTTACACTTGCAGCAGCGTAACCATATGCATCCTAAATGAACAGAGAACAGTATCAAGCTCAAGATGTTGGTGACTAAAGGTCTTTTCCATGGCACTTCCTGTTAGAACACAAAATACTTCTGAGTGGGGTGTCCTATCAGTGTTTCTCTTCATCAAGCACAACTTCTAATATGTGCATTTAATTTTTGACCTCTTCAATTTTCTTTACCGGTAGCAGTACTTCTAAAAGGTTCTCAAAGCTTGGCAGATCAGATGTGCTCCATCCTTTTGAAACTCAGCGTATAAGCTTACCATTTGGGATTGCTCGGCTAGCCAGGACATGTCATGTGTTCTGGTACTAGTTCTCAGCAAGAAATGGATCACAACTGAAGACAATGCAATCATTTGTATACAGCTATAATTTGTATGAAACAAGACTGCTGTACCTTGAAGAATACTACCATCTGCAAATAGCTGCCAACGTATCTGGTTTCCCACTAATAAGACCTGACCTCTAGATAATCTACTAATGCATTGCAGGTGTAGAGGTTGAAGGGACCACAGTAGCCATCTGATGCTTAATCAGATCCAAAAATCAGGGCTTGTTTCTGGGTCACAAGTCAGATATTGAGATGGACTTCCCGTACTGCATGATGTTACCCAGCCCCACTTGCAGTCTGCCAATGGACCTGGTACGAATTTACTTGTCGGGGACCGCACCGTCAACTGACCATGTGGCTTGAAAGGTTCAGAGCCGTCCTCTGCATCTCGAGATTCTATACTTCCACATTTTCCTCCATGACCAGAGCTCTTCTGAGATACTGGAATTGTTGGCAAGTTCCTGTGACCATGTTTGGTGCCAAACATCTCTGATGCTTATGAGTTGTCTGTTTAAGAAGTCTTGCACTTTGAAACAGGCAAAGTGTGACTCCATTGTTCTTCCTGAAGCTTTGATGTTCCAAATGAACTGGGACAGGCCTTCTCTGGTTGCTGAACTGTGGGCAGATATTATTTGAGGTTCTCCTGTGCTTGTTACGAACCGTTCACAACGGTGGTCTTTTCTGCGCCGGTGGCGCTTTATGCCGTCTGTTCACGCCGTTTCTCCCAAGATGGCGTCGCGGGATCAGATGAAAGGTCTAGATCCCTTTCCATCCATTGAGGAAACTCCGTCCGGTGCTTTGATCACGTTACTTAAACCGCCGGAAGGGAAGACTCAGCGCGTTGCTACTGTTGTCGGTGGTCACGCTCCGTAAGTCTTCTCTTAGGAGAATTTCTGGTATTCGTATCCGAATTGGTTCTAAGCTTCCACCTCCTTACCTTATTGAAAACTGTCTATCTATCCTCCTCTTTCTCCCATAGACTGGCCGCTGCCCATGACCGTCACTCCATTAGGTTCAAGAGCTCGTTACTGGGGAAGTCGCCTTCAGACCTGCTTACAGT
Source organism: Ambystoma mexicanum (assembly GCF_040938575.1). Lineage (NCBI taxonomy): Eukaryota > Metazoa > Chordata > Amphibia > Caudata > Ambystomatidae > Ambystoma > Ambystoma mexicanum. The sequence goes on along the minus strand of NC_090934.1, from coordinate 1,441,970,497 downwards.
CCGTAGGTTACATCGCCTCTCCATTAAATTCGCATTTATATACACAGGAATCCCCACGCAACACTTACCTCTGATTGTTTCTCTCTCGTGCCTATTCATTAGGAATTCCTGAGCTACATCTCCCATCATTCATCACGGGAAAACATCTTTAACATCCATTTTCGTAGACTGGGTAGGTGGAATCAAACCCCCTTACATTTTTCCTACAACCTGTCCTCTCTTTGTACATCACTGACCCTGTTTTTCTTCCTCTACCAAAGTCACCTCCAGTCGCGAACCTCTCAACAATCCCACTTCCGAGAAATGTCATCGCCATCGGCGAACTGCAGGATAGCTTCCTGGAGAGACCCGCTCGCTGATTTCTTTCCACATCGAGGCTGCGGCAGAAGTCTTGTCAAGCTCCGTTTAATTCAGTGCTCTCAAGCCACCCAGGGTTTTTTCCCCCTTAACAAAGGGTTTCCCTGAAGCATCCTCCATTTGCCGAGTCGGAGGTGACTGGAGGGCGTAACAGGTGAATTCTTACTAGCCACAGCTCTCTACTGAAGACAAGGTAGGAAATCTCCAGTTGTCATGTTGTGGTGAAGAGAGCCATTGAGTTACCACAGTTATAATTAGCACGAAAGTTAACAGTTAGCAATGCCTGTGGACAGTAACTGAGGAGCATTTGTCTCTCTCTGTGCCCCCTCCATCACCACATTGCAAATCATTATGGAACAGCAGGTCCAACAGTTGATGGCGGCTGTACAAGCCCTCTCAGGAGAGGTCCAACAACTTAAACAAGAAAAACAATTATTGCGGCAACAGGTGGGTGGCTCAGCTCATAGCTCTGAAGTTCCCACGGGTCGACTCCCTTTCGGAAAATTCGATGGGAACCCACATGCTGTCAAGGAATACCTAGAAGCATGCATGGTTCAGTTCGCCTTTAATGCAGCCTTTTTTCCCACGGATCGCGACAAAGTAGGTCATATGGTCGCCCAAATGACAGGCGCAGCATTAGCATGGGCTACCCCCCTTGTAACCAGTAGTAACTCGATTCTGGACTCCTACCCGGCATTCTGCAACAGTGTCAAAAGCATTTTTGGCAGGCAAGAAATCACGATAGAGAGGTTGTTGGACCTTAAACAGGGAAATCAGGACCTTCTGACATACATTACCAGATTTAAACAAATGTCGGCAGATACCTCCTGGGCGGACGAAGCTCTCGTTACCATATTTAGGCAAGGGCTTTCGGAAGACTTAAAGGACGAGGTCTCACGAGTCCCCCGTCCTCACAATTTGATGGAATTTATTGCATTAACAATACAACTAGACTACCGCCTCCAGGAGAGACAGTGTGAATGGCATAAGAGCCGTTCGCAAAAATCCTTTTCTGAAGGAACAGTCCCTCAACCCAAAATTTCATCGACCGAAGAACCACTGCAATTAGGTTCCACTAGAGGTCCTCTTTCACTAGAAGAAAGGTCCAGACGTAAGGCACTAAGCTTGTGCATGTATTGTGGGGCTAGTACACATATGGTAAAGGAGTGTCCCCTTACTCCCAAAAGGAAATCGGGAAACGCCAGCGCCCAGCCGTGAAGGGAACAACGGTCCAGGGCTCTTTGACAGTTACCGGTTCCCTATTCGTAACACACTCTGATCCTCACCCCATCCCAGAAAGCGCCATGATTGTACTAGAGGTTACCCTTACCTGGAACAACATCCAGCTCCAAAGAGTGTCTGCTCTCATAGATAGTGGAGCTGCAGGGAATTTTATTGACGATACCTGGGCTGCACAACATGGCATCCCGAGAAGAGCAAAACCCATAGCAATTCCAGTTGAAAGCGTGGATGGCAGCCCCTTAATCTTAGGACCCATCACCAATCATACTTGCCCCTTAAATTTGAGCATTTCTAATTACCAGGAGCCGCTGGTATTGGACATTATCAAAACAGCCCATTACCCGGTAATCTTAGGATTACCTTGGTTGAGGAAACACAACCCTTATATAAATTGGCCCGTGGGCACTTTGTTCCTGGGCTCGGAACACTGTGTTCAACAATGCTTAGGATCAAACAACCCGTACCTAAAGCAATCCATAACTAACCAGGGGGTCCACCAGGTGACGGTTCTTCCCTCTGTCTACCAACAATACCAGGGCGTCTTTGCACAGACAGAGTACTCCTCTCTTCCACCACACCGCTGAGATGACTGCGCAATTGAACTTATCCCTGACAGTCCTCTCCCTTTCGGGAGAATGTATACACTATCAGCCAAGGAAAAGGAAGTACTGAAGAATTTCTTGCACACACATTTACAGAATGGGTTGATTACCGAATCCAATCCTCCGGCAGCAGCTTCCTTGTTTTTCATCCCGAAAAAAGACTCTTCCGAACTTCGCCCATGTATTGATTATCGAGGGTTGAACAAAATTACCGTCCCAGACAGTTACCCTATGCCCTTAATACCTGACATTTTAGAGGCGGTCAGAGGTGCACAGATATACACCAAACTCGATCTCAGGGGAGCCTACCACTTGATCCGCATAAGATCCGGGGATGAGTGGAAAACAGCTTTCCGCACCCCTTTTGGTCATTACCAGTACCAAGTCATTCCCTTTGGTTTTACTAACGCTCCCATGGTGTTCCAAAGGTTCATGGACCACTTATTCGCAGATATTTTGCTACATTATGTCATCATCTATCTGGACGATATCTTGGTCTTTTCTCCCAATGAAACTACACACGTTCAACATGTCAAAAATGTCCTTTCCCGTCTGCAAGATAACCATCTATTTTGTAAAATAGAAAAGTGTGAATTTCATCAAACGTCTGTCACTTACTTGGGGTATGTCCTTTCACCACAGGGAATCTCTATGGACCCGACAAAGATCTCAGCCATTAGTGACTGGCATCCCCCAAGTCCATCAAAGACATACAAAGGTTTTTGGGGTTCGCCAACTTTTATAGGCGGTTCATTCCACATTTCTCATCTCTTTCCCAACCACTTACACATTTGCTCAAAAAAGGGGTCCCATTTGTTTGGACCACGAAACCCAGACCTCCTTTAATGCTTTGAAATCCGTATTCCTTAGAATACCCATTTTGGCTGTTCCAGACCAAAATCGACCATTTATTGTGGAATCGGATGCTTCCCATTCTGCACTCGGAGCGGTCCTATTACAGTTGGATGCACAGAATATGGAAAGACCAGTAGCATATTTGTCAAAAACCCTAACACAGGCGCAGATCAACTACACAGTCCTGGAGAAGGAGCTCCTTGCTATAAAAAGAGCTTTTGAGGAGTGGTGACATCTGCTTTTGGGTGCTCGATACCCCATAGAACCAAAACCTACGAACCCTTCAGTATGCACAGACATACAATAGTCGCCAAGCTCGATGGGCACATTTTTTTTCACCGTTCCAAATTACTTTTACCTTCATTCCAGGTAGAGTGAATCTGAAGGCTGATGCTCTGTCTCGACGGGACAGCAAGGACCATAAGAGATTTAAACGGGAACCTTTATTCCCCACAGCTAAGTTTGTTCCAGTCATTCATCATTTTCTACAGAAGATACAAATGCATACTCAGAAGACCTTGACTACCAATCCAGACATCACAACTCAGCAAGAGTTAATGGTTAACAATGGACAAGATAGGTTATTCATCCCTAATGAATCCCTTGAACTGGAAGTACTGCGACTGTGCCATGATTCACGAATCGCTGAGCATAGAGGAATCTCCAATACCGTAGAGCTGATCCTCAGACATTTTTGGTGGGCCACAGTCCCAAGGAGGATGTACGGGAATACATAGCTTCCTGTACGGTTTGTCTACAGACTAAAACTCTGTGCAGACCGCCGGTGGGGAAACTAGTACAAATGCCATTACCCAATAGACTCTGGCAAATTATATCCACAGACTTTATTGTGGACCTTCCCTCCTCGGACCATTGCTCCACCATTATGGTCACGGTAGATTCGCTAACCAAAATGGCACATTTCATCCCCCTTCCAGCAGTACCTTCTGCAGTACGCATGGCCCAAGACTTTTTGGATCGTATCTTCTCTTTACATGGTCTCCCAAACATGATTATTTCTGATCATGGTCCACAATTCACCTCCCGGTTCTGGAAACATTTGTGTAACACTTTAGGAATCTCACGGGCTCTGAGTTCGGGCTTCCACCCTCAATCCAACGGACAAACGGAACGCCTGAATCAGACGCTAGAAGGATACCTCTGATGTTATATCTTTGCGGTGCAAGACAATTGGAAAGACTTACTACCTCTTGCAGAATTCGCGTATAATAATGCTGTGCATTCTGCCACAAAAGTCAGCCCTTTCTACTGGGACACCAAAAGGCATTGGAAGCCTTGAAAATGGCACAGGATAGAAGCAAGGCGCAAGCGGACAAACACAGATCTCCAGATCCTCCTCTTACCGTAGGGGATCGAGGATGGTTGGCCAGTAAGTTTCTACCCAGGAGACTTATCCCTTCTAAGTTGTCCCCTAAGTACTATGGACCTTTTAAGGTGCATGAACGGAAGGGGATAGCGGCCTTCAAATTGGAATTACCTAGATCATGGAACAGGATCCATCCTACTTTCCATATCTCTCAGCTAAAAACCAGATGTTCGGAACCATTTTCATCGTGTTCCTACAGGTACACCCCCTCCGATACTTCGAAGTTCTGGCCCCGAATACGAAGTGGCGAATATTTGTGATGCACCTTTTCACAGGGGAACTCTTCAGTTCCGGATTGATTGGAAAGGCTATTCACCTTCTGAGAGGTCCTGGGAGCCCGCCTCTGCGGTACATGCTCCACGCTTGATTCAGGCCTTCTATCGCCGGCATCCGGGTAAGCCGGGTGCCGCCTCCTTTGGCAGGGGGCATACTGTTATGAACCGTTCACAACGGAGGTCTTTTCTGCACCGGTGGCGCTTTATGCCGTCTGTTCACGCCGTTTCTCCCAAGATGGCGTCGCGGGATCGGATGGAAGGTCTAGATCCCTTTCCATCCATTGAGGAAACTCCGCCCGGTGCTTTGATCACGTTACTTAAACCGCCGGAAGGGAAGACTCGGTGCGTTGCTACTGTTGTCGGTGGTCACGCTCCGTAAGTCTTCGCTTATGGGAATTTCTGGTATTCGTATCCGAATTGGTTCTAAGCTTCCACCTCCTTACCTTATTAAAAACCTTCTATCTATCCTACTCTTTCTCTCATAGACTGGCCGCTGCCCATCACCGTCACTCCATTAGGTTCAAGTGCTCGTAACCGTGGAAGTCTGCTTCAGACCTGCTTACAGTCTGTAGGTTACATCGCCTCTCCATTAAATTTGCATTTCTATACACAGGAACACTTACCTCTTATTGTTTCTCTCTCGTGCCTATTCATTAGGAATTCCCGAACTACATCTCCCATCATTCATCACGGGAAAACATCTTTAACATCCATTTTCGTATACTGGGTAGGTGGAATCAAACCCCCTTACATTTTTCCTACACCCTGTCCTCTCTTTGTACAACACTGACCCTGTTTTTCTTCCTCTCCCAAAGTCACCTCCAGTCCCGAACCTTTCAACAATCCCACTTCCGTGAAACGTCATCGCCATCAGCGAACTGCAGGATAGCTTCCTGGAGAGACCCGCTCGCTGATTTGTTTCCACATCGAGGCTGCGGAAGAAGTCTTGTCAAGCTCCGTTTAATTCAGCGCTCTCAAGCCACCCATGGTTTTTTCCCCCTTAACAAAGGGTTTCCCTGAAGCACCCTCCATTTGCTGAGTCGGAGGCGACTGGAGGGTCTAACAGGTGAATTCTTACTAGCCACAGCTCTCTACTGAAGACAAGGTAGGAAATCTCCAGTTGTCATGTTGTCGTGAAGAGAGCCATTGAGTTACCACAGTTACAGATAGCATGAAAGTTAACAATGCTGGCATCACTATTCGTGCATTGCCTCCCAGTAATAGTCCCTGTGGCTCGTCTAGTTGGCCTAATGGTCACTAAATGATCAGCCCTTGTACAAACCTCAGGCTGCAAGGGCTCTATTTGCTTGATCCTGTACCTTATTAGAGAATTGGTGCTTATCCCTACCAGATGATAATACTTGCCACTCCAGGGATAACTGAGTGGCTGTTTCCCTGGTGCAATAAGGGAACTAGGACATCACCTGGAAGGCAGACATATGAACGGAAAAAGTGATTGTACCTAGCGATTAAATCACATTTGTATTTCTATAGTTTTACAAAGGTAGCGGGCGCCCCTCTCTCGCAAGAACAGACATGATAACCTGTTCGGTGGTTATTAACCACTTGAGAGTTCGCAGCCACTGCTTTTACTCACTGTGCCTTTCACAGATGGGAAATATCCATTTGCATATCAGTCTTTGTCCCGCCCAGGGGCAGTCCAGCACCGAAATACAATGGCAATTCCAACCTGAACGAGAGTACCACCAGCAACCCCATACACGTGTTTCACCCTTGTTGGGGATCATCAGTGAGGTGAAGCTGATGCCTCTCTAAGCACAGTGAGAGGGAGACCACGTCTGGTTGCCCCCAGGAGACCTAGGGTTACCAATCCCAGGTTCCTTAACAAATAGTTTAACAAAGGTAGCGGGCGCCCCTCTCTCGCAAGAACAGACATGATAACCTGTTCAGTGGTTATTAACCACTTGAGAGTTCGCAGCCACTGCTTTTACTCACTGTGCCTTTCACAGATGGGAAATATCCATTTGCATATCAGTCTTTGTCCTGCCCAGGGGCAGTCCAGCACCGAAATACAATGGCAATTCCAATCTGAACGAGAGTACCACCAGCAACCCCATACACGTGTTTCACCCTTGTTGGGGATCATCAGTGAGGTGAAGCTGATGCCTCTCTAAGCACAGTGAGAGGGAGACCACGTCTGGTTGCCCCCAGGAGACCTAGGGTTACCAATCCCAGGTTCCTTAACAAATAGTTTTACAAAGGTAGCGGGCGCCCCTCTCTCGTAAGAATAGACATGATAACCTGTTCGGTGGTTATTAACCACTTGAGAGTTCGCAGCCACTGCTTTTACTCACTGTGCCTTTCACAGATGGGAAATATCCATTTGCATATCAGTCTTTGTCCCGCCCAGGGGCAGTCCAGCACCGAAATACAATGGCAATTCCATTCTGAACGAGAGTACCACCAGCAACCCCATACACGTGTTTCACCCTTGTTGGGGATCATCAGTGAGGTGAAGCTGATGCCTCTCTAAGCACAGTGAGAGGGAGACCACGTCTGGTTGCCCCCAGGAGACCTAGGGTTACCAATCCCAGGTTCCTTAACAAATAGTTTTACAAAGGTAGCGGGCGCCCCTCTCTCGCAAGAACAGACATGATAACCTGTTCGGTGGTTATTAACCACTTGAGAGTTCGCAGCCACTGCTTTTACTCACTGTGCCTTTCACAGATGGGAAATATCCATTTGCATATCAGTCTTTGTCCCGCCCAGGGGCAGTCCAGCACCGAAATACAATGGCAATTCCAATCTGAACGAGAGTACCACCAGCAACCCCATACACGTGTTTCACCCTTGTTGGGGATCATCAGTGAGGTGAAGCTGATGCCTCTCTAAGCACAGTGAGAGGGAGACCACAGTGAGTAAAAGCAGTGGCTGCGAACTCTCAAGTGGTACACATCTGTGAAAGGCACAGTGAGTAAAAGCAGTGGCTGCGAACTCTCAAGTGGTTAATAACCACTGAACAGGTTATCAAGTCTGTTCTTTCGAGAGAGGGGCGCCCGCTACCGTTGTAAAACTATTTTTCAAGGAACCTGGGATTGGTAACCCTAGGTCTCCTGGGGGCAACCAGACGTGGTCTCCCTCTCACTGTGCTTAGAGAGGCATCAGCTTCACCTCACTGATGATCCCCAACAAGGGTGAAACACGTGTATGGGGTTGCTGGTGGTACTCTCGTTCAGGTTGGAGTTGCCATTGCATTTCGGTGCTGGACTGCCCCTGGGCAGGACAAAGACTGATATGCAAATGGATATTTCCCATCTGTGAAAGGCACAGTGAGTAAAAGCAGTGGCTGCGAACTCTCAAGTGGTTAATAACCACTGAACAGGTTATCAAGTCTGTTCTTTCGAGAGAGGGGCGCCCGCTACCGTTGTAAAACTATTTGTATATCTATACCCTGGCCTATCGATATTGCTGACCATATCAGATCAGATAGATTTAGATGATACTCTGGTAACACTGACATTCAGACACATTCATTATAGGAGCAAGTGAAGGTTGAATAATAGAACATGAGTAGTCTCCCTCACTAACCCGACGGCTGACGGCGACAAAGTCGTTAAGATTCATGTACACCTGTTCATTACATCCGTTGTATTCAGATTGGTTCCCAAATAACAATAATTGTCATTACAGGGGTTTACTTCACCAACCTCATTCTCTCCCCTACCTGTTTCGCACATTCAATTCTTCCCACCATCACCTTGCTCTGTGGGAGGTCTACCCATCTGCAGTTAATTTGTCTACCTGCTTGGTGTAGTGTCATGTCCCATGTATTTACCTGTAAACTGCCATTCATTTAAATACCCGCCCAACTTCTTTCCCATTTCCCCGCTGCCATCTAAAAAATACAGGTATAAAAAAGATAAAGAAGCAAATTAGATAAGTGTAAAGGTTTGGGCCAAGCCATCTCATTTGGAGCAATTCAGACTATGGCAGTGACATTTAATGTTCTAATTTGTGCTTCTGGTGCTGGAGTTAATTCTAGTTCAGTGACTGCCAGTGCTTTGCCATGGTCCAAACCACCTAGCCAATTTGGCAGAGCATGGCAGGGATAGACAACATGCCCCAGTTTGCATCTTGCTGGAATGGGATGAAAACCAAAAAGCAAGTCCACTCCACAGTCTCAGGACCCTCCCAAGTCGTTGGTCCCACCTTACCAGGTTATGAGGTACCAGCGGCGGTACTAGGGCCATGATTCCACCTCTGACGTAGTCACTGTGTCTGTAAGGTTCACTCTCCTACTAGATTTGGGCATACCGATTGCCAGTTCCTGCCCTTGCAGGAAAAGAGAGCCGCATATTACATAATAATATCCCACCACCAAACAGATGAGGTAATCCTTAGGCTTCGTTTCCAGGTGCAATGCTCTTTTTACAGTGGGTGACGTGCACCCATACAGGGAATTCTTTCTCTTTGATAACTTCAGCTGGAATTGGCGCACCATGCAAAATTCTCCTGGAGTTCGACGCTTCCTCTGGTGCTTTTATGAAGACTTCTGACACCAACATAAGAACATGCTGAACAGCAGAAATCAGTCTTTTGTAATAATTAAGGAGCATGTTGCCAGTGATGTTTATATTGACGGGCATTCATCACAGGTGATGAGGATGGTAAATGTATTGGCCCATCCATAAAGGATTTCATGGGGCTCAGTCCCTGTCTTTCTGTTACTGGTGCTACCCATACCGGCCAATACTAATAGGAGTGCTTCTGGCCTCTTGAGGCCAGACTCACGCACAATTTGATGAGCTTCTTCTTGATAATCCCATTCTGCCTCTCCACTGCCCTGGCTGACAGAGGATGGAGAGTTCAGTGGAGATTGTGCTCTATGTTCAATGCTGCATGAAGTTCCTTAAAGAGCTGCTTGACAAAATGGGTACCTCTATTAATTTGCATACTGATCGGAATTCCAAACCTGGGTATTAAGTCCTTCAGCAACACTTTGTCAAGAGAGAGATGTAGTCTGCTTTCCTGCATGAGTACGCTTCCATGCAGTTAGACAAAATGCAAAAAATAAGCAGCACATACTGCAGATCATTACTTTGGAGTAATCGGAAAAAAAATAAACTTGAAAGTTAAAAACGGTGTTGGAGGTGCTCCTTGTGTCGTGTGCATTGTTCTGCCAATGTTGTCCTCCTGAAAAATAACACACTGTCTACAATATACCTGGGTCATGGCTGGAAAGTCTGACACATACAAATTCTGATTTAAGGTACAGATCATACCAACCTTTACCACATATGCAAGTCCATGGTATATTCTAGACAAGTAAGATAAGAGAATTCTTTCGGGTGACAAGGTAGCCATTTTTGCCTGATCATGTCCTTGTGTAGTCTAGAGACCCTTTCTTGCCCAAGAGTCTTTATCTTTTGCAGGAGGATATAGGTTAATCTGTCAAGTATTTGGAAGGGAGGTGTTTCTGATGTTCCTTTCAGTCTTAACACACACTGAGCCTGAGAGACAGATATGGCTGCCAGTTTACCAGTAGAGTCAGCTGAATCATTTCCAGGAGCAAGCTCACTATCCAATAGTTTAGCCGCTGCCCATTTACTTGGGGTTATCTGCATGGGCAACGTGGTAACTTGCAACAAAGTTACCATGTAAGCATGATTCTTCATGGGTTAACCAGATGATGTCAGGAGGACTTTTGGCTTCCACAAGTAACCAAAATCTTGTGCAGATGTGAATTATCTGTGTATGTTTTCACAGTTCGATTTCCTGCTAATTTACTGGCACTTGTCAGTGCGACCAATTCTGACACTTGTGCTGATGTCTCACTGGACAGTTTCCCATTATCAACAACATCACCCAGAGTACATGCTGCATTTTCTGCCACTAGCTCACCATATTTATCCTGTAAGAGATATTTTTGGTGGTATTGTTGGTTGGTGGTATTTTTGGTATTTTGTGATATAGTGGGGAGCCTAACTTTAGAGTACCACCTGATAATTGGTCTCATACCTCAGAGTCATCTTCGACTCCACGCTCTCCTTCTCTCCTCACATCTTTGACGTCTCTAAGAAGTCACACTATCAGCGGCACCTCCTCAGAGGTATTCTTCCTTTCCTCTCTTTCCCCCAGAAGCTCACTGTGTCCAGAGCTCTGGTTCTCTCTAGGCTGGACTATTGCAACAGCCTCTTTCTAAATCTGTCTGCTTCTACTCTCCACCCTTTGCAACTCATCCAGAACAGGACTGCAAGACTTGTCCTTGGCCTCAAGCCCAGGGATCGTATCTCTCCAGGACTGAAATCTCTGCACTGGCTCCCAGTGGCTGCGAGGATTAAGTTCAACACCCTCTGCATTGTCCACAAGGCCTTCTGGGGCCTCAATACCTTCAACTCTCTCTTCCTAAATATCTTCCTTCTCAAGCTCTTCACTCATCCACCTCCACCCCCCTCAGGGTCAGTCGCTTCTCCAAGCAACGAGTTGGTGATAGATCTCTTTCTCCGGCTGGGGCCTCCATCTGGAACATCCTCCCTGCCTCCATGAAACTTGAGGAGAACCACCTCCAGTTCTGGAAGCACTTCAAAACCTTCCTCTTTGCTTCTGCTTTCTCTCCTCCTCTCCCCTGCTGAATTCCTGGCTGGATCTGTACTGGTTACCTGGCCCAGGTCCCTCCCCCGCCAGTTACCCACCTGCACTGCCTCCATGGCAACCCCCGCACTTGTGGACTGTTTTTCCGTATCCCTACAGTCCCCCTCCAGCACTTGACACCCGATGTCTGCATTTACCCTTGCATTTGCCACCAGCTGGCCTACTTCTCCTATTGTTTTATTTATTGTATTACCCCCTGTACTGCACTGTAAACACTGCACTTTCCCTCTTCCGCCTTCCCCTGCACTTGCGCGATCTGAATGACACCTGGCCTAGTAGGATTGCAGTCTCTGTGTTCCCTCTGTTCCCCCTCTCTTACTGCGTCACGCCTTGAAACACTTGTGTATAGGCGCATTATAAATGCCATATCATATCATATCTTACTGGGGTTACTAACAGTGAGCAAATACTGGACTAGTACACTTTAAATGATGATTTTATGCCCATGCTGTATTTTATTTACAATACCACATTATGCCCTTTTGGCTTGCATCTAAGAATACATTACCATGTAAATTAAACACGAACATTCATTCAGAGCCTCTTAGAAGAACACAATTTACAGTGACAAATTTTGCTTTGCTTTTTACCACATGTGATAAATGAAATACTGCCTGCGGTAAGATCTACCACATGCTCTGCTCTGCATCCATCTGTATGCCAACCCAAGAAATTGGAATACAGAATAAGTACACTGAGGTTATTTCACCTTTTTCTTGAATTCTTTATCAGAAGTTAAAAATATGCAAAATACAGAATGACATGTGCAATGCGCTATATCCATCTTACGTTTCAAAACTGTTTCAAAGATGAAAAGAGAGCATCACAAGCAAAACTCATTTGCAGATATTTTCCCCATGATGAATAATGAGCTTCAAAATGCTCTACTGTATAAAACTAAGCCTTTCCTGCAATGGGTTTCTATTTGTGGTAATCCTCAGACTTTTTTGCCAACATTAGCCATGAACTTCGCAACACATTTTGGCAGAGTACGAGCTTCTGACACATTTGAACATTATCGCATTAATGGAGAAACATGAACACAGCTGTTTACGTTTGAAATGTACAGTGCAGCACCTAAAAAAAGGTTACCCACTATACACTATCTGATACTAAGCATTCACTCATTAGCTTGCTCCTCAATGTACTGAACTTATAAAACAATCTTTGTGTGTGCGTGTGTCCCGAACTGCCAACGGCCCCCATCCAGCTGCAGCACACTCCCTTCATAGCTTGGAAAAGGCACACAAGATCCTCTGTCAGTGCCTGCCTGCACACTTCTCCCAGAGACTGCAAAACTCTTCTGAAACAGCTGCCAGCCAGGAACCCAAAGCCACAGAGTGAGGGAAAAAACCTCAGCTCAGGAACCTGAGAGACAGAGAGAGCGAGAGAGCCAACCCTCCTGCCTGCCAGCCTTTTAAACCCTCTAAACTAAGACTACCCAGGTACATAAGTTGCACCTATATGAAATGTAATAGGGCCAGCCTTTTTCTGTGATGCAATGTGTCAGTCAAAACTATCTCCCTTTTTTGTCTATCACCCTCCAGGAAGTTCTTCTACATGTGACCAGCTTGTCTGCTTACAGCAGTAGCACGGATGCAAAAGTAACATTTCTACTGTCCCCGGTTCCTCCTGTTCCACAAAGTGAGCAAAGAACCTTATTAGAGATCGCCTGCAAAAATAATTTTCAACATTTATTTGCTTGCATTTCGAATTAACCCTGCAAAGCACACTCAAGCATTGTACATTCAATGTATCAAATTGCACAGAAACATGCATATAAGAGCCATGGACTGATTTGCCCAAGATATCAGAAATGAATGTTAGAAGTTAGGAGGATAAAGATTTGTAATCATTAGTAATGAATACATGTTAGTATATTCTCCATTGCAACCCAGTCCATGAACAAAATGCATATTGTGTAGAAACAACCTCAAATTCAGCACTTAGCTTGTTTATTGTTTGTTTATGTATTTGTATTGCATGCCAGACCCAAGGGTATGAGGGCGCAGGAGCAGAAAGGTTATTCTCAGCTTAGTTACAGTGCTGTACAGTAATTTACAGTGAATGCATGGGTTAATACAGTTGCGATGGGAACAGTGATATACAACTTACAAATATATACATATTAACATGGAAGCATGGAATGTCAAGGCGAGTCAGTTATTGGTCGTTGTTCATTAACCACTGAATGTAGTTACGTCTAAAGAGGGAGTATGTTTGGGGTGTCCTTAGAGTGAGAGGTAGGGAGTTCCAGTGTTGTGCTGCTTTCACCAGGAAGCTGTTACCACCCATTTTAGATCGATTGAACCTGGGAATTGTAAGCAGGTTGGCATTGGAGGTTCTGGTGGGCCTGTTGGGGGGAGTATCTTTTTATTCTGTTGACTAAGTAGCGGGGGCAGCATTATTGAGGCATTTGTGTGTTAAGGAAGCTACTTTGAGCCAGATTTTGTCGGTAGTGGTGAGCCAGGTATGAGATCTCCTGAAGTTGGAGATATGTGCTTTCTTGGGAATGCTGAGCGCTGCTCTGAGAGCATTATTTTGTAGCGTCTTAATTTTATTAGTAATCTGTTTGTTGACACCATCATACAGGGCATTACAGTAGTCAAGCTTTGATAAAACCAGGGCTCTGACTACTGTAATGGAGTTCAGGGTGGATAGGAAAGGTTTGGCTGCTCTTATAAGCTTGCATGCGTAGGCTGTGGAGGATGCCATGGAGCTAACCTGTTTATGGAAGGAAAGGGCGGAGTCAAGGTAGATTCCTAATGTTTTCACTACCTTTGCTACCTTGATGGGGTTGCCGTCGATGATGAAGCTCGACTAGTTGCTGTCCAGTTTGTTTAGTGTGGGGGTGGAACCGAGGATGATGAGTTCAGTCTTGTTATCCTTCAGGCATAGACTGTGGGTGGCCATCCATGCCTGGATGATGAGGTACACCCTGTTCACCAGTGCCAAATCCTTGTTGTAATCCCCCATCAACGGGATGAGGATCTGGATATCATCACCGTAATTGGTGTAGGTGATACCCAGACCGTCAAGATCATCAAACAGGGGCTTAGTGAACACGTTGTACAGTGTAGGAGAGATGCATGAGCCCTGAGGAACCCCACACCTGATGGGGATGGGGTTGGCGGAAGCTGAGGTGGAGAAGACACCCATAGATCTGTTGCTCAAGAAAGACTCAATCCAGCCGATGGCTTCTTGAGAGAAGTGGGCCGCCGAATCTAGGTGATCACAAAGGATTTTGTGATTAACTAGATTGAATGCTGCAGAGAGGTCTAGAAGGAGCTTCAGAGCCGCTTTCCCATCGTCTCTCAAAGTGTTGATTTGGGCCTTAAGTTCAATGAGAGCTGTCTCTGTCCCATGTTGGGGTCTGAAGCCTGATTGCCTGATTCCCAGGATGTGGTTTTGCTCAAGGCCTTGCTCAAGCTGGCATGTGCTTTAAGCTTTACAAACTGACATACGCTCTCGCTCAGACTAGGATCAACTCTCATCCCTGTTGAAATGTGTATCCCTAGTTGAAATTCAGACCTGTGCTAAAAAGTGGATGCTGAAATGTGGAGCCCTAATTGAAATTCAGAATCCATTTCCCTATAATTCTCATAAGAAGAGCCACCCTAAAATAATACTTGATCAGGGTTAGGTATTTGTGTATCAGACATATTCCTTCTAGGTGTCAAAAGGTAATCAGTAACAACTACAGCCATGCAGCATACTGTGATGTGGTTCTCCATCTGTTGGCATTGATCGCAACACTCCTGGGTTCAGCACAGGACATCAGGTTGGGGTAATGTTGAAGAAGCTTTAGAGCAGCACCTCATACTTGTTTGATCAAAATACAGACATATGTTGTGGTTTTGGTTTCCAACAATAATGCAACCACTGAATGGAGATCTGCTACTTCTAAGGAGAAACCTCAAACTATATCTACAGGAAATTGGACTACTATGGCTGCAGCAGCAAATGAACAGAGACATTGAGGCAATCTTGCTTAGACTGGGTCTTTCTCCTCTCTTGATACAATAAGCAATTGGTCTCTTGTACTGACCATGTGTTTGTTTGAGCACTGTTGGGCAAACCCATTTCTCCCATTACAATATGGTGTGAATTGCATCTTATAATTGGGCCTAATGAAGGAATACCTGCTAAGGCTTTCTTGATGGACGTGGATGCTTTATCTGCTTTCGTGTCCACTGAAGCAGTTCTAATGTATTGGCCTTTGTATAGTGTTGTAGTGGTTTCTAAAATTGCTGTACTGTCTGTGACAGCCTGAGTCTTGCAAATCATACATGCCATTTATTTCTGTAGTCAGTTATGAGCCTGTGGCCAACATAATGTCATGTCCCAGATAACATACTCTTTCCCTAGAGAATTGTAAATTATTCTTGGATGCTTGGAGATCTTTATTCACCAATGCAGTTAATAACACCTCAGTTTCTTATTTGCATGCATCAAATGACAGAGAGACTAACCGCTAATTATTGCATATACAACTTTATTTGAATTGCACAACACAATTTCTTAAAGTACATAATGTAATTTAAAATAGGCATAAAAAAAGATAATACAATTTAAAATAGGCATTATAAAAGGAAGGGAACACAGGCTCAGAAACCATCATACCATTACAATCAATAAAAAAGTTCGACGGCACAGTGCCTTTCTTAAATAAATACTCAAAGAAGAGTACACCCAAAGTGTATTACTTAAAATCAAAATGTTTAAAGCTGAAAGGCATTTCATAACATTAAAATATGTCAAGATTGGAATCGAATATTTTCCACAAAGTTCATCATATATCGACACAGACGTTCAAAATGTAGACATGATTTGACCTTTTTTAAGACAAAAAAGGCAGCAACTGTTCGGCAATTGTGCTTGGTTGTTCCATGATGCAACCCATAGGGTTAGTGGCAATACGTTGAAGTGAAGCCTGGTCAAAGCCCAAAGTTCAAACAAATACACTGAAGAATTTAGATATGGCTATACACCTATAGGCAAAATAAATGTATAATCTAAAAGGTCTTCATCTTGGGCAAAGCCATCCTCCTTGTAGCCTCTTGTGTTGACAGACAACTTCATAATTGTTTGTTTAATTTCCAATTTGGAAAACACAAAGCTGGGAGACCACAAAATAGGTGCGTGAACAACTACTTAACATTTGGAAACTTGTCTACACCAAGGAACATGTTGGCAGGGATAATATCGTAATACAGAATTAATTGATTAACAGCAAATCATCTATTTTCTGCAATAGAACTGACTGTCTAAGAAATTCAATGGGCCACATTGTGAGTCTGGTGGTAACCCTGCCAGTACTTTCGGCGGGTTGCCGCTGGATTCATGACATTTTACTGGCACCTAGCTTGCCAATGCCACCAGGACATTTCAAGTCCCGTCGGACCAGCAAACTAGGTGCTGGTAACTGTTGTTCCCCATTCCGGTGGTGTCCCATAGGACTCCATCGAAATGGGTTCACAGAAGCCCCTGCACTATTGCTAACGGTGCTGTTGCTTCCATGAAGATTCTGCCTACTGTGGCCGCTGTGCCCGGCAGGGTCAGACCTGATGGGTGCCGCAGCCCCGCAGACAAACTTGTAATTTGCCCGTCCGGAAACAAGGGTGCCAGTGAGCTTGCCGGCACCCTTGCTTCCAGACCGGCAAAGTCGTCAAGAGGCCCAATGGCATCTAAATCCCTCTTACGATATTGTGAGAAAGAGTAGGTGAGTGTGTTACCCCTGTGGCAGCCTTGTCCATGTATCTGAATACTGTGATAGGAAAATGCTACTAAAACCTGGGTTTCTGGGTGTATGAGAATAGAGAAGAAAGCAGAACATAAATCTGCAACAGCAAAATATGAATCAGTCAGTGGACTGCAGGAAATGTCCGTAGCTGAGTTGAGTAACACTGGAAAAGCCAGAATAACTACTCCATTTACAGCTCTTAAGTCATGAGAAAATATGTACATGTTCCTTCCTGGATTTTTGATCAGTAGAGTTTTACAGGGGCTACACTTAGGTATTATAATCACTTGTTTCAATAAGGACTCTATCTCTGGTGTTATGCCCTCTTCAGCTTCTGGCCCCGAAGGATACTCAGTAATATGCAGCAGTTTCTTGGACAGGTCTATCCTGATCTTATTGGGTTCCGCATTTCTAACATTCCTACCTCGTTATGATGTAATGACAAAAGGGATTTAGGAGCTGTATTAATCACCGCTCTTGTAGATCTAAAGAGCAATTATTCTCCAGACATTGTTCCAGTTGCTTTTGTAAAACATGTAATGTAGCCAAAGCAGACTTAGTATTCTTACATGGGACAATTAATAAAACGTCAGGTTCACTTACACATACAGTTTTGAACTAACAGGTTAGTTAACAAGTGTGGAAGCGCTAAGAAGGACCGTGTGTTTGCAGGTTTTTTGCCCTGCAGTAACACACAGTGGTTCAGAAACATGGTGCAGAACTGGGTGATTAGAGATACCCATTGCATTCAACATTTTTGAGGATTATTGAATGCCCGGGAAGGAGTCTGATAAAATGGCTGATTAACTGGCTCCTCTGTCAACAAAACAATAGATGGTTTGCCCATAAACATTGCATTGCACATATAGTCCATCTTGGGTAGCAAGCAGTAAGTACATAGTGAGATCATCTCTCAGGCTGCCTCAGTATTGTTCTTCTTGTCGCTGAGTTGTGTGTGTTTTTTTCAGCATGGGTTTCTGTGCGGTATGTTTGGGGAAGATGCCCTGTCCTTGAGGCGTGGGAGGATTACTACGCTGGCGTCTGTATGGGAATTCATTTTTCCAGTGCCCCACTTGCATGCAATAATTCCAAGCCTTAAGATCTGGATATTCTCCAGCCTGCACAGGCTGTTTTCCCACTGGTACCCCTCTTTCTTCCCTCTCCCACCTCCTACAAAGCCACCCCTGTTTCCACCTGTAACCATTGGGGGTCTCTGTCCCTGTAAATTCTGTAACTAAAGCACCATGAGTTTGTTTCAATATTCTCATTCTTCACTTTGGTGCAACCTACACAGTAATTTGCTAGCATCATCAGTTATGATAAGGATTCATTTTTCTACCACACACAAAGAATTTTTAACTGAGCTTAATGCTTGTGTTGGAGGCGTTTGCCTCTTAGGCTGTGTCATCCGTTTCGTGATGCCTCAGTGAACTCTACCTTTGGTTGGTCTAAATAATTGGCCAGGGATTCTCCCTTGTCCTGCCTGAAGTTGCTTATCTTTCATCAATCTGTCTTTCTGTAACATACCTTAGGGATAACAGTTAGTATTCTATATCGGGCATGAGCACACAGAGGCCCATGTATAAAACACGAGTGCAGGGAAACAGTAGAGGCTGGAAGCTGCAGGGACACAGCACAGACCAATGCTCAGAAAGCAGAGAAAGATTACAAAAAGTTTTTACCTACAAGAGGTTCAGAGATCAACACACAATCAGGAATATTTAGGGAATGTCTGCTTGTAGGTAGTACTAGCAAGGAGCCAAGGCAGAGCTGTATGACTCGGCTTCACACAAGCAGCCACAGGTGTAGTTAATGGAAATCCCTGGCATTGACTTTAGGAAAGGAGTCACTGCTGACAAACTCCAGGTAAACCTAGTAATTCCCATAGTGTTCATGGATATCTTGCAGATGCATTATGGGAATGATAGTCCATGTTTCTGGAAATACAGATTTGTGCAGGGGAAGATTAAAAACGGATTCAGAGTCATCTCTGGTTATTGTTGGCCTTGCCCAGCAGGTCTGAAAACAGCGCCACCCAGAGGAAGAAATCCAGAGACATGACAGACTCGCTGTCTGGCCTGAAGAGGCATAACTATCCACATGAGCTGGTTCGTGTGAGTACAGGAATGATCGTAGCATTGGATGACTGTTTAGAGCATCTTAATGAAATGCTGAGGGAACATGGCTTGGGTACATGGAGTGAGAACGCGTCGCTCCTAAGCTCCTGCCCGATCCTTCCACAGATCCTCAAGATAATACGGCAAGATCCATGCCAAATTGGAAATGAAGCGCCTGTCAGTCTGCAGAAACCGTTTCTACACTTCCTGACACCAATTCCGACAGAAATCGGAGCTGGCAGACCTGAAAACGCAGCCTTCGAATCCTGACACCAAGGGGACCAAAAATGACGGCCGCAGCAGTGCTCTAGCCCTGTGAAGGAGGAGGGGCCGCACGCAGATTCAAACGCTGCTCTGAGACTTGCAGCGTGGGACGGCGGACAGGACCCAGTGCCCTGGCCCTCGGTGCCCTCCACTAAACACCCTTTTGGTGCCCCCCTGCCATGGAGCACCATCTACACAACCTCGGCGGGGGCCGGGCCGCGTGCAGCGGGGGCAGAGTGGTGGGCCCAAACCTCCTGTGGCCCCCCGCGAGCGGAGCGAGGAAGGTGAACGCGCTGAATGCAGTGGGGGACCGCCTGACAGACCCAGATCCCTGGCGGCCCTCCCGTGGGACACACACGACGCAGGCAAACTCCTGTCACCCCAGCTGGAACCCGGCATATAATACAATCCAGAGCGGGCATCCCGCTCCTGTGGCCCCAACAGTAAGTCGTCCTCTGAGGACAGAGGTCGCATAGGAAGTCCCCGGGTCACCCCGGCGCCCGGCTGCACTGCCCGCCCGGATGCCTGGCTGCCTCTACCTGCTGAATAGTAACATAGGGGGCCTGTGAACACCCAGTGCTTGGGGACTTTGACCTCGTGTGAGAGCCTCCACACACAAGTAAGGAGGAACCATTCCCTGACCCACAGGTTGCAGCTTGGAGTCTCTCACACAGGGCCACATAACCCCCAACTCCCACACAAACGCCATAGTGCGAGACACCATCAAACCCGGGCACCCAAGTCACTGGCCCTCAAAAACGGCTCCAAGAGTGCTTCAAGGCCTGTCCAGCAGGCATCCATGCGCTCACGCAATGGCAGTTGCCCCCTAAACTGCGCCATCAGGCAAAGTCACCACATCGGAAACCATCGCATTTGGGAACTGGGCCCCGCACTGGTAACGAAGAACATTGTCAATAACTGACCTACGCGCCGGAAGCCGCCCGCCGCCCGCCGCCCGCCCCAAACCCCACAATCATCTACACCTGGGGGATAAAAGACCAGCATCCTGCCACAAACTATCCCCAGGACCTTGCAGGGGGACCCCCCCGCCAGAGCACCCAAAAGCGAACGGAGTCGACCGCTGGCCATGGCCTGCCAGGGGAGACCTCACATCTGTCCTCTTCCATCGCACAAGAGCCGCAAAGTGACATCAGAGCACTGGATCTTCCCGCCACAGCCCGGTGACTATCTCAGGGGGCACAAACAATTCCTAACCCCCACGAGGACACCTTACTGGGGGACAAGCCTGCCCCCAAACACTTGTACCACCAGCTCTTAACAGCGACTCCTGGGGCGCCCTTGGACCCACCACACCAGAGATCACAACCGTATACAACAGCACAAAACCTCATGCAGCAGAGGGACCAGGGACGGTGTCGCTGTGACAAGAACCTTGTGCAGCGGAGTAGGGTGCTGTTCTACAGCTGAGGAACACTAGTCAGCAATTGCCCCTGCTCGTCGGCTGCCCCCCGCCCCGTACTTCACAATCATCCACTGTCATTCCCCCGGCGCACACAAGAGCTTTCTCTGGAGTTGCCACCTGTGACCCACCAAATGGTCCCCAGGGAATATGCGGCATTGCTCCATCCTCCGGCAGGCCGGCACACCACAAACGGACATGCTGAATTCCAAAGGCAAAACTAAAAACACTATCATGGAGTCAATCATCGTAGGTAAGTCCAAAGAATTGGACCATCAGGCCAAAGAGCCCAGCCCTGGACCCACAACATCTGGTGAGAATGATAAGGACAATCAGATACTAGAGGTCATCAGCGGGCTACGCTCCTTTATAGACACTAAAATCGGGGAGGTGAAGGCAGACATGATGCTGATGCATTAAGACTTACGCAACCTTACAGACCATGTGACCACCACAGAGACAGCGCAAAAGGAGTCAACCGAGATCCTCAAAGACATGCAACGTAGAGTCCAATAACTTGAGAAACGCAACAAGTTTCTAGAAGAGAGGGCTGAAGACACCAAAGGGCGCTCCAGATGCAATAATGTGCGCCTACTCGGAATTCCCGAAGGAATGGAGGGCCCCAACCCTATCAACTTTATAGAGACTCTCATACAACAAGAGGTAGGCACTGCCCATCTCTTACAAGGCTTTGCGGTCGAGCGAGCACATAGATCCTTACAGAAGAAACCACCCACGTGCAATGATAGCCAGAATAGCCAGAATCTTCAACTTCCAAGACAGGGAAACAGTTCTGTGCTTCTTGCGTGAGGGGGGGGAATCAAAAGAGGCAACACCAAGATTTCCATATACCCGGACTACAGTGTGGAGGGATCTGCATCCTGAAGGTAGGGAATTCTCATACTACTCAGCCCCACACGAGGTATACACCCGTATCGACTACCTGTTGATAGACAAAGCGCACCTCCCTCAAATAGATCTGCCTGCTACCTAGGCAGAACCATATCTGACCACTCCCTGCTCCTTATTGTATGGAAGCCAAAGGGTCCTAGACCACCCAAACCGATGTGGTGGATGCCAACGGACGCCCTGACCGATGGGGCATTCACAGAGGGGCTCTGTGACAAAATAACAGAATACATGGACAACAACTTGGGAAGTGTGAACAGATGGAGCACCATTTTGGAAACCCTGAAGGTAGTAGTAAGGAGGGAGGTCATAGCCAGTGCCGGCGGGATCTGGAAAATACTTGAAGAAAGAACTGGAGGGCGGTGGGGAGAAGAACAAACGACTGGAGGCCACGGCCACTAAGTCTAAAGAACTCGAAAGGGAAATGTCCACAACAAGGAAAGACTGCCAGGAAGCCTGGGCCAGATTAGCTAAATTTGACTATTTCGCAAAAACCACCAGGGCTCACTCGGAGGGGGATAAACCAGGCAGGCTACTTTCATGGCTATGTAAAAAAGAGAACCCAAGACTCCCGATGCTCTAAATCAAAGACCAGACAGGTACCACACACACAACGCAAACAGAGATTAATGAGACATTCAGAAGCTTTTACTCCCATCTATACAGCGATGATTCCATCGTTCCCCAAGATGATATCTATGACACGCTAGAGGAAATAGGCCTCCACACAATAGAAGAAGCCCAGCGAAACACACTAAACCAAGTGCTAACAACTGAGGACATTCAGGAGGCGATCAAAGCACTATCCACCTGTAAAACCCCTGGGGGCGACGGGCTACCCCCAGAGTTCTACAAATCATTCACAGCTGAGCTAACTCCAACTCTACATGAGGTCTACAAGGAAGCCTCCGAGACTGGGATACTACCAAGCAGCATGAATGAGACCCTAGTGATCCCCATACCCAAACCTGGGAAACCAACATCCGAGTGTGGTTCCTACAGGCCAATAGCCATCCTTAATTATGATATAAAAATTCTTACGACCATACTTGCTAACAGATTATCAAGAGTTATTGGGATCCTAGTACACAGAGATCAGAATGGGTTTGTCCAGGGCCGCAGCACAACAGCGAACTTACGCAGACTCCAGCATATCATAGGACAAACTACAGGCTCGCAGGAGTCCTACGCAGTAGTCTCCTTGGACGCCATTAAAGCGTTCGACTCCATTTACTGGGAGTGGCTCCTGGCTACCCTGAAACAATTCGGCCTGGGCGGATACTTCATCCGCTGGATTGAGATCCTCTACAAGGCACCAGTGGCCAGAGTAAAAACCGGGAGGACGGTGTCGGCACCATAGGACATACAGACGGGCACCAGGCAGGGATGTCCCCTTTCTCCAATGTTATACAACATTGGGCTGGAACCACTGGCAATATACATAAGGAAACAATTTTTCGACGCAGGCATACAAATTGGAGGCGTACACCACGTGATCTCGCTATACGCGGATGACGTCTTACTTTACCTAAGGGACCCGCAACTCAACATACCCACAATCCTGGGGGTACTAAGGAACTTTGCAAGAGTATCAGGGATATCATTCAATCCAGAGAAATCTTGCATATTCCCACTGGCGGGACTGGTTGGGACCATGAAATCAGCATTCCCGAAGTCAGGATAAGTTGAGAACCACACACATTTTGATACCTGGGCATCAACATCTGGCACAGCCCTGAATAGACACATGGGGGCAACACCCTGGTGGCAGTACAAAGGCTCAAAAAATCCACAAAGTTCTGGACCAGGTTCCCACTGTCAATGATGGGCCAAGTGCCATCTCTAAAATGATAGTGCTACCACGCTTCCTGTACTTCTTCCAAAACATTCATTATTACATCCTGGCCGCTTTCTTCCGGCTGCTAGGCTCACTGCTGAAATACCTGGTGTGGGGAAGTTCCAGACACAAGCCTGCCCTAGATACACTAACGTTACCATACAAAGTAGGTGGTGTTCAGCTCCCAGATTTGGAGAGATACTTCCTAGCTGCCCAACTCACTTTCGTGGCCAAATGGCTCGCAGATGACTCCACCTCGGAGAGTGACCTTCTAACCCAGCTAATAGCTCTGGTGCGACTGAAAGAGATCCTTTGGGTCCGATGGAAACATTCAGTGAAAGTTCCCCTGCTTGTCCAGCTGGCCTGTAAAATATGGGACAGAGCACTGATGTTGCAGAGGACAGAGAATCCATACTCCCCAGAAACACCAGTGACCGCTGACGTCTGCTCTAACAAAGATGAACTGGCACTCATAAGGCAATGGGAAAAGCACGGCATCTATACCTGGGGAGATATGTATGATGAAAACTCCTTCCGAGAGTTTGACTTCCTAGAAATCAATGAAGGACTCCCCAAAGGCCAATACCTTTGTTACCGAAAAATCAGAGAAGTGGCAAAACAAAAATGGAGCGAATGGTTGGAGGAACCGGAAGCAAACCCGACCCTGACCCTATTGCACAACCTTGGAGACAGCTGGAAGCCAACCTCCAGGATATACGCCCAGCTCACAGACAGACCTAATCCCAAAAGTGACACCCTAAAGAACTCATGGGAAACAGACTTGGGGATAAGCCTTACAGAACAAGAATGGGGGAGAATCCTACAGTATCCCAGAGAAGTATCAAGAAACACGAGATTCAGATTAATCCAACTAAACTTTCTCCACAGAACATACATGACCCTCAGCAGAATCACCAAATTTCAGCAGACCACTGATCCCGCTATGCCCCCGATGCAACTCAGAGGATGCAGGAATGGCACATATGTTCTGGAGCTGCCCAAAGATACAGCACTTTTGGGCCAAAATCGAACAAGCGTGCAGAAGAGCAGGCTTGACCCGCTACGAATGGATACCGAAGGAATGTTTGCTGGGATACTACACGCGAATAAGCAAGATCAGGCACATCATCAAATTCATGGACATGGCCTGTATACTGGTCAAAAGAGCAATCGCTATGACATGGAAAACTCTGACCGGCCCTCGCTATACCAAATGCTTAAGAACCTAGAACACTGGTCAGAAGCGGAAACTATACAATGGGGGGAAGGAATAATTAAGACTGGGGTCATGACCTATGAAGCCTGGAAATCTTTGATATGGGACATGTTTCATCCGTCTGATGACAAACCCCCATGAACAAAAGTCAATCCACCTACAAACCCTGGATACATGGTTGACACTAAACCTCATGATAATCCGATCTGCCCCACCCAGAAAACCCAACACCCCTCCGAAGTGGACTGTGCAACCGCGCCGCTCCCTGCCAGATTAGCTCCAGAAGCAGACATTGGACTGTGACGACCTTCGTTGTTTGTTTAAGTCATGTTACTTGTTATAAGTTTCCCCTTTTTTCTCCCTTCATCTTTCCCCCCTTCCTTTCTTTCCACTGATAAATGCTATTTACAATATGACTATTCAGTATGTAATTCTCGTTTGGAAATCTCAATAAAAACACTTTAAAATAAATAAATTAATGAAATGCTGAGGCTCCTCCAGAGCATCATAATGACGCAACAACATTCAGGAAAAACCTGCATGGCTGATTGGATGGACCCTATACATGTTCCGCCTTTACCCATAAGAGGTGCCAGTCTATTGGTCCCATCCCAGTCCGTCAGTCTTCCATCACGTGGGTGCTGCAGTGCTCATCTTCTTCTCACGTTGAAGGTCAGAAAACAAATTAATTATACCTCTACTATACAACTTGTTTATCACACATATTGTGCACTTGGCAGCCCTTAAGACAGACACAAAGGAGGTTTTGGGCCACTCTAACCTTCACACACACATTTGTAGAGGAGAAGCAAAGTACCTCTACCAGAAGTCCTGCCCCCATCCTGCCTATATGTTGGTAGCCGGAAATCATGACATGCGCAAGGCCAGTAATGGTACCTATACCGCAAAAAGTCCTGTAAACAAGGTATCCATTGAGAAAACCCTATATGTATCCACAGAGTAATTACGGTCTTCTGGAGGGAGTTCCGGAAGAAGTGTGAAAGTGAATGGAAGGGAAGACTGGTGACATCACATGAAGCATAAATGACGCACCCAGAAGAGATGTCAATGAAGAAAGAATATAGACCTTACAGAATCTGATGGCAAAGTAGCGAATTAAGTAACATTTCAGGAGCAAAATGAAGATTGCACGTGCGGAGAAGCATTGAAGAAAATGCAAAACCAGTTTACAAATTTGTAGATGCAGTAACGCAAGTAGACAAAGTAATCATAACGTTGGCTATTGTTTGTGCCCTCCCCGTCTTTCTCATGCAAAGGAATAAAACGGACACACCCCTGAAGGGGAATGAGGCAAAGAGAGCAGGCTGCGAGAGTTCAAGGCAAGGTTTATATAAGTAAATGGCATTCAAAGATCTCTGTTGCCTCTGAGAACTCTCTGCTCAAAATTAATGTTACAATACATTTGATAGGATAAATGACGCAAATAACATAAGATACTAAGTTGGTCCCGGATTGGACAGTCCATATGGTGCCCAAGGTGTGGGTGGCATCACTTCGTCCGGGTTGGCTGCTTGGTTGGTGGGAGGGTGGACATCAGGCATCTGTGCTCCGAATGGGTGAAGGTCAGGTCGCTGTGAAGCAGGATGGTCACTATCTAAGCTAACATAATATATTCTCAAAATACATGCACTAAACAATCATTTGTAGTGTTTGAATAATTCATCATGTCTCTATAAAAGTCACACGTATATCTATACTATCAATTACATTGGATTATAAAGGCTTTAGGTTAAGGGTCTTGTCCATCATAATAACACTGGTTGAAGTTAGGGTCTGCGTTCATAAGAATCTCTGGTATGTTGCATTTGTTAGTGGTAGACAACGATATACTGCAGCAGGGGTCTAATGTTAGTTGGGGATCTGTTGGGTGGGCATCATGGCTTGGTCAGTGATATGGCACATGAAAGGAATACCTTGCAAAGGGCACCGGGTCACACTGGCAGTAAGTTTCCACTGGCGAGGGCGCGGGGGCAAGGACACATTTGTGGAGATGGACGAGCTATGTGCTTAGCTCATGCTGGTTCACATGCAGGACAGTGATCTCAGAGGAAGAGTGATGCGTTACATTTATTATTTGTTGCAAGCACCTCCGGCTTCAGCGTGAGAATGGAGCCGCAGAGTTTTCCAGTCAGAGTGGGAACGATGGTGGGGGCCATGTGCCCTGTGCGTCTGGCCGTTCCGAGAAAGGAACGTATCTGTAACTCTGTATGTATATTCTAAGAACTCCTCTGGGGTGGCTTTTTTGTAACCCTTAATCAAGCCTTCTTATGTACCACTTATCAGCGCCTCTATGCCTTAGGGCTGCAGTGCGCTTTACAAATGTAAAAATAAAAAATAAAAAAAAAAAAAAGGGAAGAGAAGCGTTTTTGTACTATCGCAGAAAGGCCTAGTCACCAAGATGGAGTCGAAAAAGGTACAAAAATGGATGCCCTGTGTCCTGCACAGTGGTCCCATCTACGCGAATGTTGACCAAAGTCGACATCGCATAAGGGCGAGGGGCGAACCCATCACTGGAGGCACTTGGTCCGAGTTTTGTACTGAGAAGTAAAGGACACGAGGGGCCTGATGGCCCCTCGCTCCCACACATTCCCCCCTTTCGTTACATCTAAAGTAACAAATTATGACACTTTATTTCTTTCATTCTCCCTTCGGTAGTCTCAGCTTCAGCAATTGCTTCTTCCCAGGCTGGGGTACCCTTTATTGGCATCCATGCTCTGCATACACTTCTCAAACTATTCCCTCTTCTTGCATATTCATCTGGAGTGCATGTTAAGTATATCCCACCATCCCCGTCCAGGTCTACCCATACCTCGTTATACCTTTGCAATTCTGTTGGTTCCTTGATTGTGGTGTGATATAAATTATCAACCCTGTCCCCATATTGCCTGTAGATGGCAGTCATCCTGTATTTTGGAGTATCATGTTCCCCTGTTTGTATTTGTGCCTCTATCATAGTTGCTACCGTTGTCGGTCGGCCCATTGTTACCATCATCATAGTTGAGGTAGGCATACTTTTTTGCACAACACCGGAGTCCTAATTGGCACACGCAGAAGAATAGTAACACAAAGACGATGATAGGGACGAGTATTTTCATCATCACATTTACCCATGATGGTATCCAGCTGAACAGGTTGTCAAACCATGTGCTTTCTTCTGCTCCGCCCTCTGTTCTCATCCTCTCTCCTAAGTTGTGAACTGCTGTTATCACATGTGAAAGTGTCCCGTTATCTGCATCTTCAGATGGCACGAATGTGCAACAGGCCCCCCCGATTTTTTCCGGCAAACACCACCGTACGTCGCCGTGAGGAGATCTAGAACATAACGGTTTTGCATTGTCATTAGGCGCAAGGCACAGAGCTCTATTTTTATAACGTTGAATCCTTCTTCAGTGTTGTTGGCCAGTTGGATTAGCTCCCAGCGTACTATTTGTAACCATTTGGCATTTGCTTGTGCTTGGAGCCCTGGTGCTAGGAGGGATGCGAAAAATGTCTCTGCAGATGAGAAGAGCTTGTATTTTTGTGGGATCTTAGCAAGGAGTTTTGATGATTCAGACGAAATATAGTTGGATGATCTTTTACTTCATGATAACTTTGTTTTTAACTCGTATTCCGACAAGATTTCATAAGCTGGAAGTTCTGTGTTTACTTGTTGGGGTGCTGTCGATGGGTCAGCCGATTGCCCTGCTGCCGATTTGCCAGGGTATTCTTTTGCTGCCGATCTGCCAGCCGATACTTCTGCTGCTCCTTGGATATGGCTTTCTGGTATTACCATCAGGCCTGTATGGAGGGTGGCTAAGGCGCAAGTACCTTTCCAGATGCAGGTAGATGCAGGTAGGCTTGTTTGCCACAAATCCAGTACATGTCCATGAGGGCTACGGTGTTCTTCATATCAGATATTATTACTGTCTTGTTGCATCTCCTTGCTTCCCCCATGTTCACTTTTCCTTCCCCATGGAAGCATAGTTTGTGCGGTATTTCTTTTTGTATTTTTATAGGCTTTTCCAGTGCTGTGATCCATGTTAGCTTAGTGACGTGCTGTGACCAGATAGGGGTGCACACTTCCTTTATCCATTGGAATGCGTCCTCGGATAGTCCCCGGAGTTCTTCTGCTTTGCATTCGATAGTTTCATCGTGCCATTTGTTTTCTGCATACCTCGTCCCTTTTATGACAAGAAATGGCTCTCTGAGGCAAATTACTCCTTGACGCCGGCTCATGCATGTTCTTTCACTTTCCAGCCTTTCTAGGCTGACGAAGTGTGCCTGGAAGGTGCTTTTTATCCTACATAGGACTAAGTGAAACAAACATTGAGCCTCCGACAAGGGCACTTCCTGCGGTACCAACGTTTTGGGTGTCCCTTATGCATGTGGTATGAGTGAACAGACATAGCAGCTTTCATTTGTTGTTGTTGCTTGCTTTGCCATAGCACTCATGTCCGAGTACCATTTGTTTGATTGATCAGGGTGGCGGGGGTCTTCTATTTCATCTAACCCCAGGTCATGATAAATGTCATATCTCTTCCCTCCCGCCCCCCTTTTTTCTCTCCTTTTCCCCTCCCTCCTTATAGCTTCTCACTCTTTGGTAATGTATTGGGAACATTCCAGCCCAGGCAGTATCATTGCTGTTGTATATGGCATGTGTATACTCATTAGTAGTAGCAGCTTAATATGAGGTAGGTTCTATGGTTGTCTGTGCATGTGTACTTGTGTTGGCTAGGTTACTCGGCCAATAATAGTTGCCATCATATTCATTTGATTCATAATCACTACTCATATTTATGCCAGGATGTACCAAGGAGACAATTGTTGGATCAGCAGGGGCATGTTCTGAAGGTTGTGTTACATTTGTATCGTTAATACTAATGATATATGTTTCTCCCCATATTGTCTTAACTCTAGTCCATATTAGGCTTGAACCTTCTCGTATCAGCTTAGCCCCGCTCCTCCCCTTGTGCATGTCATTAACCAGAGACAAGAGAGTGTAGTACCAGGCAATGAAGAACAACATCACAGAAAGCAGAACAGCAGCACATTTCAACACACATTCAACATTTCTAAACTTATTAGCCCTAATGGCATCCCTATTGCAATCTAACATTAGCGTGTTCTCCGCGAGTTCGCTTCACTGGGCCATTTTGTCACCTGGGGGGACGATATAAATGTATTAAGTCACCAGAATATGTACATTATATATATGCATTTACACTTCATGTTTACTCATTGCTTTTGTCACAGTTGCTGCACTTATTATCATTATACATTTGTCATTTGCTTCACTTATATCTTCTTTTTTTTTTCTTTTCCCAGTGCATTTTTATAGCAAGAGAAAGATATAGTAATGAAAAGAGGATGAAAGGAAGGAAGATAGAGTCGTAGAGTAAGGCAAGTCAGAGGACACATCATTTTCTTTTGCACATTACAACTTTCTTTTTGTTTGATCAGTTTGTCATTGCTGCTCAACCTCACTTGTAGTACCACTTGGACATTCCTGTTCGCTCTGAGGGAGTGTACTATCGCATGCCCTCCTCACATCTGAGAGGTGCACCCAATATTTCAGTCACTTTACTTTCACTGCAGTGGGCGTACTATAAACCACTTCATAGGGGCCATGAAACATTGGTGAATTCCATCTCCTAACAAAACTCCTCACATATACCTGTGCCCCTGGCATCAGCGGCCCAGTTGGGCTATCTGTGGGTGGTGTGGTAGTATCAATTGCCACATTTTCAGTAAAAGGCGGTGCTATTTGTCGCGCAATGCTGCGTACTGCGCGCATCAGCTGAGTCAAATATTCCTTGAATTCTTCCCCAGCACTGTGGCAGCCCTGTGTGCATCTGATGATCTCCTAATCGCGGAGAGTGGTGTGTGTATTCGCATCCCAGTCACAATTTCATGGGGGCTCAAATGGTGGTCCTCACATGGTTGCGTTGGGAGTTGGAACAGCGCTAGAGGTAAGCAATACAACCAGTTTTTCTTCAATGTATTACACAATTTCGATAACTTACTCTTGAGCAGGCTGTTGATCTTTTCCACCACTCCATTAGGCATCGGATGATAAATGGAACACAGTTTGTGCTTCACCCCCAAGAGTGACATCACTTCCTTGAAGAGGTAATTCACAAAGTGTGTGCCATTGTCTGACCGTATCACATCACATATTCCCCACCGGGAAAACACTTCTCGTACTAGAAACTTTGCCGCGCACTTGGCGTCTGGGTGGGGACATGGACCTGCCTCCACCCACCTTGAAAAAGGACATACTACCACAATTAGATACCTTGCCCCGTTACATCTCTCTCCCATGTCGGCATAGTCTATATGGAGTTCCCTGAATGGCCCTGCTGGTCGTGGCAAAGTACCTCGCAATGTCCTCAATGTCATCCCTGAATTGTATGTTTGACATGTGGTACAATCTATGATAAATTTTGACAAATGTTCCTGTAGGTTGGGGACAAACCAATGTTCCTGGATGTCTGTGGCGATGTGTTGTTTCGCTACATGGGCTGGAAAGTGCAGCTGTTGGAATGCTAGCTCTAGTAATTTTACCGGCATCACTACCTTCCCCGTTGTCTCCTGTCTCCAAATGAGTTCTGTGGCCGATTGTTTGCACCCCCGCTTGCTCCACAATTCTTGCTCCTCCGGTGGTGCTCTCCTCTGTAGCTCTATTAGCTCTGCTATGGGCGTAGTACTATAGGCTTCTTCTAGTGGCCCTGCAGTGGCTGCTTTTACAATGCATTCAGTTGCTGGTGTCACATTGAAATATGAGGCCATCTTCACTGCTGCGTCGGCTTCCGCATTTCCCAATAAGACCGCATCTGTGTTGTTGGTATGGGCCTGGCATTTCACCACTGCCATTACAGATGGCTCTGCTAATGCCTCTATTAATTCATTCAAGAGTACGGCATGCTGTACGGGTGAGCCATCTGCTCGTCTGAACCCTCTTCTACGCCAACGCGATAGTCCTGAATGGACAGTGGTAGTTGCATATGCTTAATCTGAGTTTATAGTCACTGTGCATCCTTTGGCTGTACGTAATGCTTCAATTAATGTGGTTAGTTCAGCCGCTTGTGCAGAGTAATGGGACGGGAGACGCTTTTGGACGATTGTTTCATAGCTATCTTCCTCCATTCGTACTACTGCCATCCCTACATGCTTCTCTCCTGTTTCTGGGTTGATTGATGCTGAACCATCTATGAAATATATTTCTCCTTCCTTCAGGGCGTTTTCACTCACTTTGGGAATATCATCACCCTCCCCCTCATAAGTGGCACAATCATGTTCCTGCATGTCCTCCATTGTACACGGCTCTGTGATGAATGTTGCTGGGTTTACTGTTTTACACCTGACCACATGCACGTTGGGACTTGAAATAATTATCTCATATGCGGTTGCTATCTGTGTTATCAGGGTTGATTTCGACTGCTCAAGAATTGCAAATAATGAATGCTCTGCATACAATGTTACTGAACATCCCATTACAATTGTGGCACTCTTTTCAATGGCGAAGGCCGCGGCTGCGAGGGCCTGTTCGCACGCGAAGTGATCTTGCATCACTGCGTCTAGTGCTCCGCTGTAATAGGCCAATGGTTTGTGGCCTAATGATGTTTTTTGTGTCAGGACTGCCGTCATCAGTGTTCCATTGCAGTGCGAGAACAAGAATAATTCCCTCTCATAATCTGGGTTCGCGAGGACTGGGGCATCTGCGATAAGATCATTTAGTCTGAAGTACTGGCCCATCATGTCATGTGTCCATTTTTTGGGGCTCTACTTTTTTGTGCTTCTTTTAATGCTTGCAATAATGGGCGTGTGTATGCTGCATAATCAATGATCCATGCTTGGCAATAGTTACATATTCCAAGAAATGTTTGCATGTCCTTCACTGTCTTTGGTATTATTATGTTACGTATAGCAGCTGCCCTATCAGGGAGTATTCATTTTCCATCTTTCGATATCAACTGTCTGAGGTATACAACTTCGGCAAGGCAATACTGTAGCTTCCCTTTATCGACCTTATATGCTTTGGTGGCTAACACATTTAACAGTTTAACACTTTTCTTCTGTTTTTCTACAGACGAGTAAATTGTCTAGTATTGTATAATGGTGCTCTCTAAGTCTTTATTTCCAATGTCTTCATGCAATACTCTGTTGAATATACTTGGGCTTTCGCAATATCCCTGTAGGAGTCTGCGATGTTCATATCTGTTATTTCCCAGTGTGAATGATGTGAGGTACTATGATCCTGGATCAAGTGGTATGGAGAAGAAGGCATTCTTCAAGTCAACCACAATAAACCATGTAGACTCTTTGGGTATGCTGCACAGTATTGATGCCGGGTTAGGCACTAACGGAAACTCTTTTTAAATGATGTCATTTAGTGGGCGGAGATCTTGGATCATCCTCCACACCCCTCCTTTTGCTTTTTTGATAGGGAAGATGGCTGTGTTACACAGGGAGTTTGATGGTACTATGATACCTTGGTTCAGGAGTGCATTGATTGTCTCTCTAATTCCTTCCTCTGCTTCTCTGGATATAGGGTACTGTTTCACTCTTGGTGGTATGGCACCTGGTTTGAGTTTTATCTTTATTGGTGTTACTTCATGTAATAACCCTACATCATGGGGGCCTGTGGTCCAAATTTCTGATGCTACTTTTGCCATGTCTTCCTCAAATATTGTTGGTGGGGCATTAACACTAGCCATAAGTGGGTTGTGTACCACTCTGTACTGGATCATGATGTCACATGGTATACTTATTTCTATTATTATCTCTCCATCATCTTCGTTGTCAGTGAATAATTCTTCATCAGTTAGGTCTCTTAACATTATGTTTGGATCTATGCATAGCACAGTTCTCCACTCGCAACCATGCGTGTCCAGGCTTATGACCACAATATGTTTGCTCGATACCTGAACTGCCTCGATGTCTATGGACATTATCGTGCCTGGCACGACATCCATATTCACAATTGGGCGGAATATTAAGTCTGATGGTGTCCTCCATTCTTTTCTTGTTATCTTGGGTACTACTCGGGCTAACACTTTGATGCCATAGATAAACATGTCTATATCAATAGGTATCCCTCGCACCACAACTTCATTCATCATCGTACTGATCATTAACATTCCTCTCACTGGGCATACTCCTGGGGTGGAACACAATATTCCCCGCTCGGTAAACGAAATGGTCATGTTCAATTCACTTAGCAAATCTCTACCCAGCAAGTTGATTGGCGCGTCTTTGTGATACAGTAAGGGTGCGTGCACTGTTTTTCCCCCCACCGTTAAATCAAGATCTTTGGTGTAAGGAACTTGTAAAATAGCCCCAGAGAACCCCTGCGTTTCCAAATTCCTGCCTGAGAGCGGAAACCGCCCTTCCATAAGACATGATTTTTCCGCTCCTGAGTCTACCATAAAAATAAACTGCTTATTTCCTATCTCCGCCCCCACTAGTGGTTCCTCTTCAGCACGTAGGGTGGTGGATAGGGCTGGACACGCAAGTGCTCGCTGTGGGCTATCCTAGTCTGCGTACCTTTCTTTTCCGGGCACTGAGAAAACATTATCTCCAACTACTGTCGCGTGGCGGAACGATGCAGGTTCATCATGTGCAGTTGTTGCGAAATTGTTGCTGCTGGCGTTCCCTATAATGTTTTGTCTTGTCATGGGCTGTGATGCACTGTGATGTGGTTGGGAGGGGGGTTGTCTTTGCTGCATTTGGGGTTTGTTATAAAATTGGTCTTGTGGTCTTCCCCCTCCCATTGGTAATCCATGGGGGCTACCTGGGTGTGGGCATCCCCACACCTGTTCATTGTCCATGGGTGGTTGCCCTTGGAAATACCCTGAGGGCCGCATTATGCAATCCCTTGAATAGTGTCCCCATCTCCCACAGTTCCAACATGACCCTTGCTGTCCTCCTCTCATCCCTTAGCCACCGAATCCTCTATTCCCCATTCCTCCAAACCCTCCTCTCTGGCCATGGTACCCACCTCTTCCTCTTGCCGGCCTTTCTTGCCACTGTGGTCCTCTGTGTGGCTCCTCTCGCTTCCACGATCCTTGTTCTCCTGCTGCCCACAGCGCTGCTATTCCCACTGGTCTGTTTCCTGCACTTTCATCTCCCTCGTTCTCCCTATCTGTTGCTACGTTGGCGTTTATGGCGGCGACCTTCACTAATGTATTCTGTACCAGTTTTGCTTCGTCTGCCAGCCTTTTCTGTGCTATCTCCTTTTCTCTCTCTTTGATCCCCCTGCAGTGGTGCACAATTATACCCTGAATTTCAGGCCAAACCTTGGCTTCTATCCCAGCTATCTTGTCCAAGGCCTTCTGTACCTCCTTCGGGAGCCCTTTCTTGATTATAAAATAGAACAAAGCGGTGGATTGGTTCCACGCCGTGCCAGTTTGGCTTCTCCATAAGTCTTGCACCCGCAATATGAATTGTGTAGGATCCTCGTTCTCCTCCATTGTACATTGCATTACCAAATATAAATCTGGAATATCTGGAAATGTGCGCCACAATGCGTCCCATACTTGTGCTCGAACATTGTTAAAGGGCGATCCATCGCGGCAGGTCTGCTTGATCACCGACGGCAGACACTAGCAAACCTTTTACATCGCCTATCGCTAACGGTACTCCTGCCGTGTTCTTCTCGAACTCATGTATCCATTTCCCTGCCCCTCCCGCAAGTGGGGGGAGGAGTTTCAACAAGTTGTTTTTATCCATCTGGGCCCACGGGATATAGTGTGGCCTACCTGCTCCTTTATGTATTAACGGCATCTGTAACTTATGCTTCTTTCCTGTTTTACTTACTGCACCTCTCTTCACCCTACTTACCAGCATATTCCCTACTCACTCCGTTAATCTACCCTGCCATCGTGGGGGTGATCGTGGATCCATGTGATCGAAATGATGTGGCAGTGGGGATCCTACAGCTGCCACTCCTTCCTCGTATTCGTCTAGATCACTCCACACCTCCTCTTCTTCTTCTTCTTGCTCGCCATTCTCCTCCTGTCCTTCCTCTCACTGACTTTCTGGGGTGGCTGGGCGTATGATTCTCACTGGTTTATCGTTCAGATGGAACAGGAACTCTCGCGATCGCCATTCTTTTTCTCACCCTTGTGATGTGGGTACTCCCTGAGACAATACCGAATGCGCTGGCCCTGGGGTCGCTGGGGCTAACTCCCCTGTTGCACTCAGCGAGGGTGTGAGATCTGCTACGAACAAAGGTGGCACTTCCCCCTCCCCCTGGTAGCATTTGGCTCCTGTCACACAGTGCTCTTAGCCGTGTTATTTCCATTTGTGCATGGGCTAACTAGCGGTCCAGATCTCCGGTTAATCGCGCTAAATTTACAGGCGGTGCACTTGTCGGGCGATAAAGGCCTCCTTTGTTGTGTGGTGGTGGCGCCGTGACTACTGCTCCATTTGAGGGAGTGGGGGTGGGGCACGCTGGTATATACAGAGGCTCGCTGCATCCTACTGCCGGTCTTGTCATTAAGGGGTATATTTTGGTTGTATCGTTCTCAAAGGTGGTCGTTGTGCTTTTACCCTTTGGTGTTCCACTTGCCTCTCCCTGTGTTTTCTGTTTCTCAACTGTTTTTTCTGTATCTACCTCTGCTGTAGGGGTAACTTCCTCAAACATTCGTCAGAGATCCAATACTTCTCTTCTGTTCTGCAACTGTTTTCCTTTATATTTTGGCAACAAGTGTGTGGTTACTAGATCTAACACCCTTTTGTCAAATGACCCTCCCTCTGGCCAGATTGGTGTCACGCTGTCCCCTTTTATCTCTATCACCCATTGATCGTGGTATTTTTGAATCCTTTCACTATATAGTGGGAGGTTTTGGCAAATTTGAGCTAATGGTGTTATTCCCCCATGATGGTGTTTCTCCCTTTGCTTGTGTGTGTGCACTTGCACCTGAGCCTTCTTTTAGTTGCACCTTTCAACGACCCTTCCCCTTGTATACATCAACAATATGTTAAGCGTTTCTCAATTATTGGCAGTTATTGGCATCAATATTCAACGTTACCTTTGTAATCATTGCATTTCCAAGTTAAACAGTTCACTTTCGCATATATAACCCCTTACCAACAAATCACTTACGACATTTTGACATACGCAACAATGATGGACAAAAAGAAAAAGACATATAACACATAACATGCATATGCACTACCTGGCGCTTTTATCTCCCCCTTGTTCCCGTTACGGAACACTTTTTACCCTTCCCCATTTTCCCTGCTCTTCTCATTCACTCCCCACCTCTTACACCCTCTTACTCTTTCCCAAGAATGCTTGCTTACACAGAAAAAGAATATTCTAAATAACTACTCCGAGTCTACTCAATATACGAGACTCCTACTATTTTCTCTTTATCTCCTCTTATTTATCTGCACTGGATGAGACAATGCTACGCGGTGCCGCTTCTACCCCGTTCGGGCTAGGATACTTCTTCTCTTCTTCTTCTTACTTCTCACAAAAACCTAATGGCCATATAAAGGACAGATCAGAAAAGCCTCAGCATCACTCACACAGTCCCTACTCTTGGCTTTAACCCACTATCACCTGTTCCCCCTTACCTTTCCTTAGGAACCTTCGCAACCGGCACTCAAGTGTTCAGTCAGGTAATCCGAGGGTCACAGTTCACGGTCAGACCCCAGGCAGGCCCGCACCCCAACCAAGCTGTGGCCCATCTCAACGAGCAGCTTTTTCAGTTGGGTATTCGTCAACTGGGAACCCTTGACCCTTTCTCGTAGTGCGCACAGGCTGGTCGGCCGCAGAGGCAATGGTTTTGCTGGGGGGCGTCTCGGATCTCGCCGCACGGTGCGGGCCTCGAGGCACCTTTCCAAATCACGTCGCAGGGGGTCACCAAATGTCTGTGCCCTCCTCGTCTTTCTCATGCAAATGAATAAAACTGACACTCCTGATGGGAATGAGGCAAAGAGAGCAGAATGCGAGAGTTCAAGG
Source organism: Ambystoma mexicanum (assembly GCF_040938575.1). Taxonomy (NCBI): domain Eukaryota; kingdom Metazoa; phylum Chordata; class Amphibia; order Caudata; family Ambystomatidae; genus Ambystoma; species Ambystoma mexicanum. The sequence goes on along the minus strand of NC_090934.1, from coordinate 1,441,932,688 downwards.
CAAGGTTTATATAAGTAAATGGCATTCAAAGATCTATGTTGCCTCTGAGAGCGCTCTGCTCAAAATTTATGTTACAATACATTTTATAGGATAAATGACGCAACTAATATAAGATACTAAGTTGGTCCCGGATTGGACAGTCCATATGGTTCCCAAGGTGTGGGTGGCATCTCTTCCTCCGGGTTGGCTGCTTGGTTGGTGGGAGGGTGGACGTCAGGCATCTGTGCTCCGAATGGGTGAAGGTCAGGTCGCTGTGAAGCAGGGTGGTCACTATCTAAGCTAACATAATATATTCTCAAAATACATGCACTAAATAACAATAATGTGTAGTATTTGAATAATTCATCATATCTGTATAAAAGTCACACGTATATCTATACTATCAATTTCATTGTATTATAAAAGCTTTAGGTTAAGGGTCTTGACCATCATAATAACACTGGTTGAAGTTAGGGTCTGCGTTCATAAGAATCTCTGGTATGTGGCATTTGTTAGTGGTAGACAACAATATACTGCAGCAGGGGTTTAATGTTAGTTGGGGATCTATTGGGTGGGCATCATGGCTTGATCAGTGATCTGGCACATGAAAGGAATACCTTGCAGGGGCACAGGGTCACACTGGCAGTAAGTTTCCACTGGCGAGGGCGCGGGGGCAAGGACACGTTTGTGGAGATGGACGAGCTATGTGCTTAGCTCATGCTTGTTCACATGCAGGACAGTGATCTCAGAGGAAGAGTGATGCGTTACATTTATTATTTGTTTCAAGCACCTCCGGCTTCAGCGTGAGAATGGAGCCGCGGAGTTTTCCAGTCAGAGTGGGAACGATGGTGGGGGCCATGTGCCCTCTGCGTCTGGCCGTTGCGAGAAAGGGAAGAGAAGCATTTTTGTGCTATCGCAGTGAAGCCTAGTCACCAAGATGGAGTCGAAAGGGGGTACAAAAATAGATGCCCTGTGTCCTGCACAGTGGTCCCATCTACGCGAATGTTGACCAAAGTCGACATCGCATATGGGCGAGTGGCGAACCCATCACTGGAGGCACTTGGTCCGAGTTTTGTACTGAGAAGTAAAGGACGTGAGGGGCCTGATGGCCCCTCGCTCCCGCACACTATGTAGTGAATAGACTGCAGGCAATGCGCCAATGTATATATATATAGGACGGAGAGGGGTCAAGGAAAGAACAGAGATCCGCAGTGCTTGCAAGAATATGAAGTTAATATGTTAGGGTTGTGGATGATTGGTAAAATGTGGGTGTATTGCCATACACTCTACAGTTCGAGTCAGACATTGAATGAGATTAACCAATCATACTGCGCCAAAGACTGTGATTTTTATGCACAATTGTACATCTTTGAATTTTTTTGCACGATCAGCCAATGTATATATATATATATATATATGAATGTATAGAATCTGGATGTTCCACGATGCATTTGAGTAAACTTGGACCCCGTGAATGAAATGACTGGAAGTGTGGCGCAACAGAATAGAATAGCTGATGGTGATGGAAGATTTGTGAAGGCTTGCCTTGCCCAGTGTCATGTGTCGGGGCTGCAGAGAGCCTGGTTATCTACTCAAGAAGATACAATAACGTGAGAAGTGAGCTGAGCTCCTGTTTGAGGTGTAATTGAAAAACACTAGAAGTGCCAAGGGTTCTTCATTTAATAGTATTAAAAGTAACAAAGGAGCTCAAAACGTGGTCTCTAGTCACATGGTCAGATGAAAATAGACATTGGGACGAGCTACACGGAGACCAGAAGATAAGGCCATACCTTCACTCCATTTTATTCTCAGGCACAGTGAGCCTCTGCAAGGCCGAGTTCAAAGTCAATTAATTGAATGGCAGACTGCAGGAGTGATGATGGATGTTGGGCTAATTGGGTGGGGAGGCATGACCAGGCCAACCCCCCCAGCACCAGGGGTTCCAGCTTGCATGCTACTAGCAAGTGGAATATTCCAGAAGAGTACAAGCATGCCAACCAATTGTAGAGGGCCATATAGTAAAGAGCCCTATAGTTTGAGAAGCCAATAGAACATTGTGTATTAGTCTAAAACGGAAGATGACTTGCATGTAGGGTGGGCTTAGTTGACCACCTGACTTTAGAGACCCAATCACGACCCTACACCCCATAGAAAGTATTTGTAGATGTTTCTATTAAGCCTATCATATCCCCTAGGAGGTTTTCTTATCTTGCCACGTAGTATGATGTCACTTATGAAGTATTTTTAGTATAAAGTTGTGTTTTTTATTAAATGTTTTCGAGAACTCGTTGAGCAAGCTGTGCGGCGTCCATTGATGTACGTTGTACTCCCTGTTTTAAAGACTTGTTATTAAAACAGTTCATGTTTGCCAACTTCCTGAGTCGGTCTGATTATTGATGTATGAGTAAGATCTGCATCCCATCCATCACAGATACTGAGACCTCCTCCTAAAGGACCCTTTGGGTTCACATTTCACTAACTCCCCTCGGCACTATCTGGCTCCAAGGTCTCCACCCTCATTTTGAACTATAATGTATCCCTCCCAACACCTCCCAATACAAATCACACGATTGTCGCTTCAACGATATGCCCTGTCCGTCCTCCTTGAACATGTCTATTAAATATTCTGATGTTTCTTCATCCTGCTTCTCATCTATAATTTATGGACTAATTTACAGCGAAGTCTGATCAATTTCTATTGCACCCTGACTTCCTAGATGTTTAATTTAGACCCAAAATGTTTTGTGCAAATCCTTCAATCACATTATTTTGGATGTTCTTGCCTCTTTTAAAGCTTCTCAAACCAGTATAGCACCCTATCTTTGACCTATCTTTCCCTTCCTTGATCCTACTCAGGAGGGTCTACATGTTTTAGGTCACTGTATCCTTCACAAAGGATAAATATTCAATTGCATATCGGGTTGCTCCCACCCACAAGGGCAGTGCAGCACCAACATCTATGGGTCGCGGATGGTTCTATTATACAGAGGAGAATGGCTTCTCCTTAGTGACGGGTACAGTGAACTAAAACGTAGTTGTAGACCCTCTGGATATAAACAATAGAAAAAGTTATTTGAGGCATGTTCATTCTCAGTAGAGGGGCTCCCACACTTTTGTAAATGTTGATCGACAGTTATGTGGGTCTATCTCATCTACATCAATCAGAACTTAAGAGGCCTCTGTCACAGACCTTAGTGGACTGCAAGATCGGTTGCTGTTGTCCTAGGCATTGCTACACTTAAGGTACTAAGGTAAAGCAAAGTCAACATACATACACATTGAATGCCCTACCATAAGTGAATCATTTATGATGGCGAGTTATCTTCACTGTTCAGCTTTAAGCTGGCCCTGATTCCCTTTTGAATAGACAAATAAAGGCCAACAAGGAATCTACATTCCCAAGATCAGTATGTTCTCTTGTGAAGCAGGTTCATGATTCAAGACTGAAAACAGACATACGGACCGCTGCGCCCCCCCAATAAACCCTCCAGCGATATGCTTAGGGGGCGAACTTCTGATATAAATGAGAAGTCCAAAATCAATTCCTGCTCTTTTATGGGATCATTTTGTTCAGACTGAGTCTGTGGGCTAGAAAGCACATGTGAATGTCTCCTAGTATTCAGGCGTCAGGACCATCCTTGAGAAGGGTTTTTGTGGTTATCTTTTCGCTATGAGATTTCAATCAACAGATGCATTGATGTGATGCATTTGAAGTTTTTAACAATGGCAGACCCAACAATCAATCACAATAAAATGTTGCACATTGCTTTTATTATGTCACACATTCATGAAAGGCTCCTTCTCTATTTTCTTTTAAGTCGATTGCATTTATTTTTGCTCGTGGTAAGAGATATTTATGTGAAAGTGGATTGCCTATTGTAGTACAACAAAGGAGAAAAACAAGCACCTGCCATAGATGCTTTTTGTAGTAAGTGTGGAAAAGCAAAGCAACAAGAGATATAATCTGAGTCGGATGCCAATAGATTATTTGTGTTATTTCTCCTCCTAGGACTGAACTAGTCATCAATGAATCGTCATCACCAGCTACAGTGGAACGAAGCAATGAAAGTATGAAGTACAACATAAAAAGTGCCTCATTGAAGTGGCGGCACAACCAGACTCTGTCTTTAAAGATCAGGTAACCACTACTGTATTAAAGGTGCACTGACATGGTTACTTTAAATATAATTACATTTGTTGTAATTTCCACTCAGTTCTATCATTATGGAGAAATGTAACTTATTATTTTTAAATTAGTTGTCTTGCTATGTTTGCCAACATCGTTTTAAGTTTAGATTTGTTTAAGGAGCATACATCCCAATCTCTCTAAATCCTTTGTCTCATTCCCTCTTTCCTCTTTTCTCTTTCTTTGCTTGCCTATACTCCTCGATTTTATTTTAACCAATTTCTTCAGGTTATCAATCCATCTCCTCTGGCCACCTCCTCTTCCCTCGCCCTTCCGATTCCATTCTCCTCTCCTACCTGTCATCTGCAGCTGGTGCATTTTGTTTGTGCAATATCCTGTTTTACAGTGCTATGATTCAAGGATTCTGAAACAGTTTTCTAAATAGCTCTTAATGTTATGGAATCAAAGTAAAAAATCTTGTCATTAACAACACTCCGAAAACATTGTAGTGCCTTGAGAACTAAAAGGAAAGCATGTTCTTAGAGATTAATTAACATACATTAATTCCATTACGGTCATTCATATCTACAAGAGATGTGCTGGTTTACTGTGTACATCACAGACATTTAAGGTGGAAAGTACAGATCCCAAATCCACTAACACTAGGCTTATTCTCTGAAGCTCTACGCAAGATCAATACTAGCTTGCTAACATGGGTTCACACCTTAAAACTACCATGTACAGAGCCCCATTGCTTGCCAGTTAGGTTTGCGTGGTTCAAATCCCTAGCTCCATACATACATGTATATTCAGTGAAAAAAACCTTGCTTAAGAGAGAGTTAATGTGATCAGATTTAATGCAACAAAACCCCTGAAATTCAGCAATCGCATTTCGAGCAAGTCCACCATAACTATGCAGACCTTGTTGCACAGCATATGACCACAATGATGACATCATAGATGACATCACTGGGGACATCACTAATTACATCATACATGACAACAGCAATAGAATCAATAATTACATCAAATGTGGCATTACTGATTAAGTAAATTAGACTATTTGTGTTGACCTCTTTTGATACATATTTTATTTTATGACACTTAAAAATAACATCATGACATGGGACAATAACACTGATACAGAAGTATAATGTGATTATTTGTGGAGCATTCATTTGTAGTACTTATCAATTTATCAACTTTCAAATAAAAACAGGTAGCATTATACAAATTGTTTGAATTTCATGTAATAGTAAACAATTACAATACTTAATTGCAGGGAAATTACCTGATTCTGGTCAATCTATTTTGGGTATTTGAAACATAATATAATAATTATATCTAGTAGTAAAAAAATATAAAAATAAATAGAAGTAGTGTAATAGCATTACATGAAGACATTGGGCCTCATTTCAAATCGGGTCCTGGCAAAAACCAGGACCGTAGCCAGCCAGCCTTCCAATCCCCTGACAGGTTTTGGAAAATGAAAAACTCCCGGGACCCCGGGACGGAGGGTGATTTCCCGGACTGTCCTGGTCACCCCATCATGGAGTGTCAGAACCACAACACAAAGAACGCAATTCTCTTAGTTCTCTATGTGCCTTCTCTGTAACTCTCACTGAGTGATTAAACCACAACTCTGGAAATTGATTTGTAGGTTCTCTTTAGAATGGTCTGCTCTGCGTGTGCTTTGGTTGCAAAATACTAGAACTACAACACCCAGCATGTAGTTACTCAGTGAGCTTTATGATGGTCAGTGCTTCCTACACTATGGTTACAGACGGGTAGAACCACAACACCCAGTATACAGTTCCCAAAGTTCTGTTTAGACTGGTTAGTGCTTCAGTACTTCTGCAGTGGAATGACAGAACCACAACACTGGCATTTCCATTTGGTTAATTCGCTCGGATCCTTCCCAGCCTTTTCCTGCCCTCTACCTCTGAAGTCTGACTCATCAGCCGCTGGCCATTACCATTTATTAGCATCACTCAGCATTCTCAACATTCTGAGACATCTTATATGTCAGATCCAGGCCAGGAAGAGCTTTTGTCCCTTGTTCCCAGTGGTCAGTCTATTTTGTTTTCAAGCACTCACATGCTTAGACATGGGTGTCATCATGCCAGATTCTATGTATCACCACTCGTGTGGCACTCATTCATTTGCGCTTCAGGTGATCGGTCGAGTTATGTCATTTGCACTTTTGCTATCGTTGTCCCAGCCTAGGTATGCAGTGAGACTTTTGGGCTCAATAAGGACTACACTTATTATCTCTATCTATTTCTGGCCCCCAAGGTGGTCACCTCATCATGATCATGAAGTAAACGCTCACTTCTGACCAGTATTGTTCAAAGAAGACCCTGCCGTTTTGTTAGAGGAAACAATAGGCCCCCTTCTGTGTACCCTACTAAATGTTGAGTATTGGCCATCTTTCGCAACCCATAATTCGTTTCTGGGTTCATGTTCGGATTACCGTCCCGCAAAATGAAACTGTGCAGGATATGCACCCCATGCATAGTTTACAAGAGGAGATCCCAGCAGAACCTACTGAACATTTCACAGCATCCAAAAAGGTTGTGGCCAGCTATGGTGCTATGACATCTGCAGTGTCTATAAAGGAATATAATACATGTGTGCACTTCATCATCTTTGTACCTGGAACAAATCTTTACTGTGGCAATAAACACCAAGCCGGCGTGCCATTGCCGCCAATGGTAATGCCCCGGGGGCCTGAAGTTACGCGCGCAGTGTCCCAATCAATGTATGAAAATACTGTGGTAAGATGGCCACCATGGATTTGGTATAGAGCCCCTCTTCCATTTCCATGGCGGGCACGGAGAGGCAGCAGAAACGCGACAGAGATAGCAGAGTGGCCACCAATGGAAAGAAGTGAGGAGAAGTGGTGCAGGGAACCTTACAAAAAAAAAGATAAAGGAGGGTTGGGGAAGATGGTGCACTGAAGTGGGGGAAGCAGCTTCCAAGTTCTAAGGAACACAGGCTGAGATTGGCGGTTCCAGCCCATGAGCCACGCATCTGATTGGCTGTTCCCCTCTGCCCCGGGTGCTAATATTGTCAGGGTTTTTTATATGGCTTTGAGCTATTGGCATCCGTCACAATTCGTTGTTACCATTTCGTTTTAGAAACTATGGGAACAGCTTTACTGAGGGGTCATATATTGCAGAATATCCACAAGGCACCTTTAAGTAGCCACACACAATCAACTAACTAATTGAAAAGCACGGCATGCACTCCAAGCAGATTGACAGGTAGGCGACTATAACTGGTTCTTCTTCTCAGAGCTGTCCTTTTGTCCTGAGTAGAAGACTATATTTTGTTTATTCAACATTGTGGTTTTTATTTCCAGGATGTATTTGATTTTTGGTGCACTCCCTTGTTAGGCCAGAAAGGAATATCACATTGACTTCCTCCCAGAATGAAATACTCTAATGAGTATCCCCAATTCTCTTTTTCTGCTTAGGGGTGCACTCTAGTGCACACATATGTCCTGATTTCTGGAGAAAATCAGAAGAGGCAAATGAGCATCTCAAAAGTGCACCTGCTACATTAATACCTGGCTCGTAAAGCCTAAACATGCAACCGATCTGGAGATGTCCTTGAACGAATCTTTGTGAATCACGTTTACACTTTAACATCTTAAAGATTCTTCGGGGACAGTAGAAGGAAGCAGTTGAAGACATGACACCCAACTCCCTTTTTTTGCTAAAAAACCTTTTTTTTCCTAAACGAAAACCTGAAAAATATATATATAAATAAAATACAAAATTCGACCATTTGTCTTTCGACCAAATTGCGTCGACCATTTGTCTGTCGACCATTTGTCTGTCGACCAAATGACTGGACAGCACAATTATGGTCATAGTTGTCAATTCAATTAGTCACACTTAGGAATATTGCTAAGCAGTTAAAAGGCACAGGGAGGTCATTAACGGCTAACGACCAAGTAATGTGTCAAGCTGCTGAGCTGGGACCAAACCAGTACACACATATGTTACACCTGTAGATCATCTTCAGTACATTTAAAGTAGAACTCCACTGCATCTCTACTGCTTCTCAGCTAAATCTCACCTACTTGTCACTTACATTTACACACTGCATCTAACACACTTTCATTACCCTTCTACTTAACAGCAAAATGGCAGCCACCATCTCCAATTCTCCATCAGTTGGTAAATATTATGTCACTACCAAAAGGAACCACCACTGCGCTAAAGGCACCTACCTTTCCTGAAGAAACATCTGGGAAATAACTGCAGCGAGGTGCTTGGCCAACAATTTCATGCACAAATTGGATTGACTGAGAGGCAAAGGGTACCCACACACATCGTCTATTATTTCACTAAAAATCAAAGTTCCATTCGGTACATTTGCCAATCCAAATGCCTTTGGGAAATAGGTCTAATTCCACTTTCTTAAGATGTCGGAACACTGGAGAGGTGCATGGAGGAGCATTACCAATATGAAGATCTGATTGGAGTCCCACCTTGCTGCATGACATATCCCAAGAGCATGAAGGTTTTCCTTCCTGTCCGGCCTTGAACGCATGTCCCACAGAACATGGGTGTAAATGGTGTCCACACGGCAATAACCATATGCTGCAGTAGAACACTGGAATTGTTCTATACACCACTATCTCCATAACACTGAAGCCCATATTTATCCCACTGTGCTCTGAATGGACCTGTCCAACTTCAAATGTCCATTCACTTTGCGCAGAATCCTCATAAGAAACAGAGTCTAGATTCCATCCAGAAGATTAATTTGTATTGGGTTGGAAACAACAGTTGCATTTATTTATTTACATATACAATGATGCCATTGCCTCACCTTGTGTGTACTGCAGCAGTGACCTGGTTGCAAAGCCTTGTGCGGCTCTCCAACTCAGAACTCTGAAACAACTCTGAAACAACAGGGCATAACTGAGCAAAACACAGTGAACTTGCCCACCTGGCAGATATTTATTTGCAAGAGTTTCTAGGTTTCGGCATCTTGCAGATGAAGTGTCTCAGCTCACTTTCTTGGTGACCTAGGGCTGGTAGTGTTCTTGTGACACTAGTCAAAACAGAATGTCCCAGCATTATGCACTATGATCACCATATTACTAACATTGAGCCATAATCAATTTCAAGAAAATGCTATGCAGAAAAATCACCCAATGTTAATTATCCAGATTCTGGATCTGACAATTACATTTGCGGACCCACTTTATGGCGGTATCAGGTAATAATGTCCCCCATACATAATGTCCCCATACGTAATGTCCCCATACGTAATTTCCCCATACATAATGTCCCCATACATAATGTCCCCATGCATAATGTCCCCATACATAATGACCCCATACACAATGTCCCCATACGTAATGTCCCCATACATAATGTCCCCATACGTAATGTCCCCATACATAATGTCCCCATACATAATGTCCTCATACATAATGTCCCCATGCATAATGTCCCCATGCATAATGTCCCCATACATAATGTCCCCATACATAATGACCCCATACACAATGTCCCCATACGTAATGTCCCCATACATAATGTCCCCATACGTAATGTCCCCATACATAATGTTGTCCCCATACGTAATGTCCCCATACGTAATGTCGCCAGGAAAAGCCATTGGCAACATTATATATGGTGGCATTATGTATGGGGACGGGTTGTGGGGATGACCCCTGACCCCCTTGTAAAAAAAATACAAATGTAATAATGGCTCTGCAAAAAACTGCGACTTTTCTGTCAGGAGACTTTTTTTGCAGGGACATTATTACATGGAATCTTTATGGCTTAGTCCAAGTGTCTGCTGTTTATGCTGGTAGACTATACCAGTAAATGTTGTTTGTCCAAATTCAGTAATCAATTGACTATTTTAACAACAATGACTTTTGAATGTAATGGCTTTTCCCCATGAAAAGCCTATTATTTGCCAATTGGTCGAAGATATGCACGATATCAACATGCACTGAGATGTTAAAAATACACATTTTGTAATCAGGGGAAAATAAAAATTCTCTCTAATTATTAAAATTACAGCACGAAGGAATTTCTGCAATGATAAGTGATTGATCTTGGTCTTCAAAGGGGACACACAAGCATTACATATTAATGTGCTCCGTTGCCAGGCTGTGGGGAAATTTGCATTCTACACTATGCGCGCAAAAGAAGTAGCATCTTATAGGGCTGAACTACTGCAGCCACTGTTCCTTTTAATTGTTAATTTATATTCAGAGAGCTCTTTGCTGTGAGCTGGAATTCGACAGTCCTGCCCACCTCACTGTACCCCTTGCCTGACACTCAAACACTCTCAATCTGAGCTTCGTGTTTTAGAAAGAGAGAGACACAGAAGAAAAACGGTGCCACGCACTGGAGGGTGTGACTAACATTTCAATTTTATTTGAAAGTTCTTGTCTCCAGATAAAAAAAAGACAGTTTTTAGAAAAATAAACAGTAACTGTTGCTCCATTTGAGCTTTCAGTTAAATAACAGGGAAGCGGGCTGTGGAGGGGGAAGGGGGCGGACAGGGTTGTTAATCCACAGGGCCATTGTTGTCTGTGCTGTAGGATGCTCTTTTCATGACCCCTATTTAGGTAAGACGTGTCACCCCTCATCTATTATGACACCCTAAAGACAGAGTGCACCCGCGCCCCCTCCTGCCCATATATCACTGGGAGAGCCTGGAGTGCCCTTGAAGACATGTGAATGTTCCTAAGCCCGCCTGGTATGGCTGGTGGCATTTTCAAGGGACTAACAAAACAAACCAAGATCAGCGAGCTCTGATTGAGACAAAAAAGGTGGGCACTAGAGTGGCAAAGCTGGACCAGGACACAAGATGCACTCAAGAGCCAGAGTTCAGACCTATCAATGAGCAGCTGACAATAAGCACCGCATGCCTGGCATGCACTTGGCGAAAGCAGCCATTTTAAAACTATGATTAAGGTATTTATTGAGCGCGGACCGAGCTTCTAGAAGAAATGGAGCGCTTTACAATCATAGGGGGAACAACATGGTGAGGGAAGCAGAGAAACATGGGGCGTGGGGATCTAACGACAGGGGAGGGGGTAGGGTGGGTCATTTGTCAGCAAGGGATTTACTAGCAACCAAGGAAGCAAACAGTGGGGATCAGATCGGCCGGTCTCAGGTAGGGTGAGGAGTGGAGGGTGTGTTAGGAGTTAGGGAGTAGCCATTCCTTGAAAAAGGAGGGTCTTGAGCTCCTTTGTGAACTGATGAAGCAAGGGGACAAGTTTGATGTTGATGGGGATGAGGTTTCAGATTCGTGGGGCATCGACAGTGAAGGCCTGTCTTCTGGTTCTTTCCTTATTGCATCAGTGGAGTTCAGGTCTGCACACTTCATTACTTCTGGTGGGTCATAGGCCTCTGGAAATGCAGAGTTTCTCAGGGAGGTCGCTTGGGGATTTCAGGGGGACAGCCTTGCAGATCATGCAGCAGGAATCATCAGTGACTGGAAAGGAAGGAAACGAGGACTAAAATGATGAGAAATCATGAGTCTTAAGATAGAATTACTTTTATTTTTTTCTTAAAGTAACAGCATGGGGAGAATGGCAGAGAAAGGTACGAAAAGGGAGATTCAGGGCAATGCATCACCTGCTCTGCAGAAAACACAACATAATAGGAAAGGGCTAAACGTGAATAATTAAGAAAAGTAAAGAACATTAAAAAAATACTGGAACACAGGCAGCGCAGTGGCAACACGTGAGTGAGAGGAACACAGGCAGCGCATTGACAACACGTGAGAGGAACACAGGCAGCGCAGTGACAACACGTGAGTGAGAGGAGCGCAGGCAGCGCAGTGACAACACGTGAGTGAGAGGAGCGCAGGCAGCGCAGTGACAACACGTGAGTGAGAGGAGCGCAGGCAGCGCAGTGACAACACGTGAGTGAGAGGAACGCAGGCAGCGCAGTGACAACACGTGAGTGAGAGGAGCGCAGGCAGCGCAGTGACAACACGTGAGTGGGAGGAGCGCAGGCAGCGCAGTGACAACACGTGAGTGAGAGGAGCGCAGGCAGCGCAGTGACAACACGTGAGTGTGAGGAACACAGGCAGCGCAGTGACAACACGTGAGTGAGAAGAGCACAGGCAGCGCAGTGACAACACGTGAGTGAGAGGAACACAGGCAGCGCAGTGACAACACGTGAGTGAGAGGAGCACAGGCAGCGCAGTGACAACACGTGAGTGAGAGGAGCACAGGCAGCGCAGTGACAACACCTGAGTGAGAGGAACACAGGCAGCGCAGTGACAACACATGAGTGAGAGCAAAATGCCAGCCACTTTTTAAACCAGTGCTAACTAAGGAACTGAAATAATGGGAAACTAATATACGAGGATACTCCAACAGAAGTGAAATTAAGACACTTCGCCAAACCCCGCAATTTTAAACACAGCAATCAAGAGATTCTCCTAGGAAACACCATGCATATAACAACTCTTGAAAGAAAAATAATCAGGGAAGAAAGGTGTGGGCTGATTGCCCGTATGTAAGGAAGGGCAGATCCACAGTGTGAGTGGAACTACTGGTAAACCGTGATCATGCAAAGGCGAGAGAAAGGAAGCCTGCAGCGAAAGGGCATTGATAAAAGAAACAAGTTCAGTGAAATGCAAATATGGCATGATTAGTGCTGGCAATAGAAAGACATTACTCCTTGTGGGCAGGGGGTGGGGCCAGAGGGCATGGCCAAGCGGCGTGGCCCAGGCCAGGTCAGGAAACAGCTATCTCTTAATGGAACTTATGAATGGCGATTTGCATACCAACATACAGCTTTCTGGGAACAAAAAATGCCCACAATTTTATATCTGAAATACGTCAATGCAGGGATCCAGCAAGGAGCCCTTTGAGTGAGTAATTGAAGTTGGATTGTGCGATTTTCATTGGTCACAATTCTCTCACGCTAATAAAAATATGTCTGTAGATTGCATGACATATATACTAATTAGAACACCCTCTGAACGGGAAACGAGGCCTCAGCTCTTACTATGCTGTGCGCCCTTTCAGTCTCCCACACTGAGTCTACTGAAGTGATGGCTGCTTGCTGTTGAAGGCTCAGCTTGAGAACAGTGCTGTGATTTTCCTGGAGATGTCAAGACAAACTTTGCTGGACCTCTGCGCTGTCTTGTTCCAGCCCATATCCTACCCTGGGCGTAATGCATCCAGAAGGGATCTGGACAGCCGCAAGAACATCTCAAACCGGCATAACTGTATGACCTGGGGGGGGGGGCAAAGAAAAGAGATGCTACAGGGACAGAGAGTATACTAAGCCCTATCTGTGAGTAGGAAGAAGAGACAAGTGGATGACAAAGGGAACCAACCAGCAGCCTGGTAGAGAAACTTAAACCAGCATATAAGCTGTGAAGGTTTTTGGTGTGCCTGAAAATTCCAATGGAACGCACAATGCTACATTTTCTAAATCATCAAATCAAATGTTTTGATTCTCCTGATAGGGCAAAGAATACGCAGAGTAAAAACGCGGCACCCCGACACATCTCATGACTTGCTTCGTGAGAAATAGGCAAGCAAAACTAACGCTCTACGTGCTCTACTAACAAAAATGTACAGTTAGGCGGCACTACGGCGCTTCAGTGGCAAGCCGGTCTTCGCCATATATTTAGAACGCGTTAGGGACTTCCCTTTTTCCACTCTTGAATATATTCCTGGGCTAATACGGCCAGGTTGTTCCTTAATCCTGCAAAAGCTGAACTGTACTGAGGGTACGCTGTGCAGGTCTATTTCACCCTCTTGCACGCGCTTTCAGTGACGAGCTAGTGCTTCATCTTTTGTTCACTGTATTTTCACTAAATTAAATCTAGATTTGAATGCAAGTTTCTGTGTTTTGTGAAAACTATATTGCCGAGAGATAAGCACTCTCAGACAACCTCTGTACCGACTTTGCTAAAATTGTAGTTCCCGGAAGAGTACGGGAACTACAACTCCCAGCTTTCCTTGGTTACTAATTGAAACGTCAGGAGCTTCAGCGCCGGTGCTTCAGAGGCAAGCTAGTCTTCGCCAGTCCTCCCTGGCCACAACGACCTGGCAGTGATAAACAATGTAGGTTCTGGTTCTATACATATCCTCTTATTTTTAGCATATTTTACTTTCGTGCAACCGTGCTTTTGGTTCATACACCTCCAATACGCACTGTTACTCCCACCTTTTGGCCCTCTGAAGAATGATAAGCACCCTAGTCTACCACTCGGGCAGTTCTACACCTCTGTATTTTACCTTGTCAGCTATGATACTTCTTATTAACCTTGACAGGTGTTAAAATGTACGTACTAGAGCACCTCTCAATTTCCCCTAGTGTTTCCACCTAATGTTTAATAGACATCTCATCATGATTTACGCTAATGAAACAAGTCTCCTGCCGACTGCTTAGAAAGCACGTGCATGGCTATTGTAAATAGTTATCTACAACTGAAACTTGATAACCCTGCTTCTCCCACAAGTGACTCCTGCTCAAACACTCTCACATGTAAGGACATGGGCACATCTATTCCAGCAATGAAATAAACTACCATCCAAGGTAAAATTATAGCAACCACGCCAGTAACAATTAACCTAACAACTCCTGAAGAAGGTGTTTCTCCAGAACTAGAAATGCCCGGGAACAAAGAGGCACATATTGATGTATCTGATAACATGGAAAAAAGAGGCCACTAATCCATTCGGCTTCTCATGGAGCTCACACTGCCGTTATACCCTGTTTTCACACATCCAATGCAACAGAAAAGATACTTATTCTGGATATTGCCCAAAATAAGCAGATCCTAATGCATCCGTCAGTAGAGGTGATGGAGGGCGCAAATATTAAAATTGTATTACTCAACACTAGATCACTTAATAAACATGCACTTGATATCCACGACAACATAATACACCACATTCTGGACATTTTCTGCTTGACAGAAAGTTGGATTATGGATGCTAGCGGCCCGATGATAAGCCTGGCCACACCTGAAGGTTATGTGAAAACCGAGAATGGGTGTGGTTGCTATTATATCTAAGGAAACATTCCAATGTGTTCAAGTTCCAAGCCAATGTGACATTCTACATCTGAAACACACTCCCACACACTGCAGTAGTATGAATCTTATTCTAATATATCGAACGCCCACTGACATGACACATTTTATGGGAGATATTGGACAGATTCTAAAATCTACTAATAGCCCAAACTGCTTAACCCTATTCGTAGGTGATCTGAACCGATGGCATAACAATACTTAGGACAAGGAGGCTGTGGCCTTGGAAAAAGTTCTAGAAGATATTAGTTACCAGGTTCACAACAAGTTCCCAACCACAGATAAATGTAACATTTTAGAATGGGTTTGTTAGATATATTTTCTGGAGGAGTTACACCTAATTCTGTGGTAGCTTATTATGGTGGTGAATAGTGGTATTCATTGTAGCTTAGCACCTCTTTTGGTAATCGCTTTTATAGTGTTGGCACTCTCCTCAGAGTATAGTCTAACAAATGTTCTCTTTACCCTCTGGTTACTCAGGGTATCAGACACTGGACTTGGTACACTTAGTATGTGACAGTACCTCAACCTCTCAGCAACTTATTTACGATGCTGATGTATACTCTAGCAGCCAAAGTGCAAAACATATAATGTCACATTATAAGCATATCATTATATTCACACACATCATACACTCCTAAACTCACTTACTAGGAAAACCAAAACACTACTTCAGATTTTACCACCTGTGGTCAAATGAATTACCGCCCATAATAAAATAGACCTGGTACCTGTGAACTATCAGTCTATGGGCTAATAAATGCAGTCATTGAATAAAAACCCAAGTCGCTTGCTTTGAGTTTCTAATTTTATATACTAATGGGATTTAAATCGGTTCAGATAAAATACATTATGCGATACAAGCCATGAGTACATAAGAATGTCAAGTAATATTTTACATGGAAATGTTTGCACACATTAAAAGACTCTACTGATCATTATCTTACCAAATTACCTTGTTCACAATGAAATTGGCAGGCAAAGCCGTTTGAGAGAGAAAAAAACATCACAACAGAAATGCAAATTCCTTCATGAACATTGGAAATTGTATTCGCTGTACCCATTAATGAACATTACACATATAATCAAATTGCTAACCCTATCCGACTCCTGGCCACACATTCTGCAGCAAATCCTCACTTATGACTCATATTACCTCCAAGCTGTACATTTCTTAGTTTGATCTGACTGGAATACCCCTCTGTTTATCCACCCACAGCACACAGATAAGAACAGCTGCAACCTCGCTCTGGCGGCAAGTCTCAGCTTCAGCATTAGAAAAGGTTTCTGCCCGTCTCCCAGGAAGTTTCTGAACATCTGAACTTGCACACTCACCCACAATTCTTGCCAGTCAAAAGATAAACCTTCCCCTCGCCCTGATCATCCCACTGAACCCCACGTGGTATTACTGTTGGACAGCAATAAGATACATTTCGCGTCCTTTGGCTTCCTGACTTAACAATGGTGTTTTTCGGCAGGTCACATTCCATCTTCGCAGTTTTGCCATGCTGCACGTTTAAGATTCTCATTGAATGAAACCACACAGCTCATAACTGCCTGCATGTTTAAAACTCCATTGCAGTAGTATTTCATCTGGACCAATTTGCACTAATTTGTTAATGACATGTTACCCTTCTAATGGGAAGGGGTTAGCCTGTTAGTTTATATTAGTATATAGATGCAATGCAAGCCAGTCAAATGAAATATTATCCTGAAATATAAACATTTCTAAACATGTGCTCTTTGCAAGAATGTGTGCATTTCCATCTGTTGCACCCGCTGGCTGCAATTGCCATTGCTTGCTATGTTTCTGTTGCCCTTTCTCTGCATAATCCCACTAACATTATATATGCATGCTAAGCTAATATCCCCTCTAACACGCAGCCGCCAGGTATTCCTACAGTTACATCAAAAAACCTTAAACTAATCATTAAGAATACAACCCCCTGTACGTGGTCGCACCATTACATGATTAACTCCACCGGCCAGTTTCAAGACATCCCAAAGAAACAGATTAATGTTCCTAAATATGTTACCTGTCACAACTTCAATAGAATCCAAACTTCTGATCTTTAGGGCTGCCTGAATGACATTATGTGCTCTACAGCCAGCGCAGACACACCTGAGCGGCTTCTGTAGACATATAATAGTATTCTGACAAATATGCTAAATAATATAGCCCCGCAAAAAAGAGAAATGGTCAGGGAAAACCGTGACCACAAAAAGTGGCATACTTCAGATCTAACTAACCAGAAAAAAGAAAAAAGATGTGCAGAGTATCGCTGGTAAAAACACCCAACTGCTCTAAATAAAGTCACGTAGAAGACCTTGGAACATTTGTACAAATTAGTTGTATTGAATTCTAAAATAATACTTCTTTAATGACCAAATAAATAACAGCAACAACAATTCTAGAAAACATTTTTAAATTTTGAAAACTTGGAGAAGCCTAAATCGCTTTTCTTATCTATTTCCCCTACTGGGCCGACATGCAGCAGGCTTTTGCTAACAAACTTGCCCCGGCTCATAATAATATTAAAGAACATCTGAAAATAAACACCCCACATATATCGGATGCATCAACAATCCACTTTTCAGATGCCACTAGTAAGTGATCCATCAAGAACAACCATACTGAATTTACTTTCAATCCAATTTCCAATCTGGATATGGAAAAGACTATGGCCACAGTGCATGCTACATCGTGCCCCCAAAATCATCCTGGACAATAAAGTAATCCTTGACCCATTTCTGATCAGATGTGTTCATTCATTCTTTCTACATAATCACGTTCCAGATACGATTAAGGTAGTTACCCTCATCCCACTAGTGAAGAAAATAGGCCTGGACCCGAAGGATGCAAAAAACCTGAGACCCATCACAAATTCCAGCTTCCTACTAAAGGTCCTATACAAAATGGCAAAATCACAACTGCCGGCGTACCTTGAGGTGACCTCCAAATTAGATACAAGACAATCAGGGTTTAGATCTGATCACAGCACAGAGACGGCCTTACTAGATGTCCAGACACACACGCTCGAACTTCTACACAGAGGGAAAGTTGGACTATTAGTCCTTTCAGATATATCAGTGGCATTCAATTTACTTGACCACAAAGGCCTGCTCTTCACTTTGGTTGACCTGGGGATTTGTTCTCACCAAGCAACCAAATGGATCTGGTCTTTCCTATCACATAGAAAATCCATGGTTTGCTGTGGGCATGCCTCATCTAAACCAGCTCCAATCCTATCTGGAGTGCCTCAAGGAGCTTGTATATCCCCCACCCTTTTCAACTATACATTAGACCACTTTGTGGCCTCCTTGAGGGTTTGGGAGTTTTTTTTGTTTATCAACCACGCTGATGACACCCAACTAATACTAGAAATCATCAGGGAATATGATGTTGACAGCTCAAACCATCAACGTAAAAACAAGTTCGATTAAAAACTGGCTGGCCCAGAACTGGATGTGTCTGAACGGAGTTGAGACTGAGCTGATGATCTTCAGATTTCACTCAGCTAGTGCCAAATTTAATACCAACTCCTCCAGTTTTAAAATCAAGGCCTGTAAAATTCCAGTGTCAGGAAAAGTAAAGACCCTTGGTATCTTCCTTGTATCCTCTCTTAGTAAAATCAGACCTCCAGAAACTGCCAACATTGTCTAAGATTGTGAACAAACATTAGGCCCTTCATCTCTGAAGCTAACTGTCTCACGATAGCACGAGCCATTATGCTCTCCCGGACAGACTATTGCAATGCCCTATTGATAGGTGCGTATGAAAATCATCTGAAAAAGCTTCAAATTGTCCAAAATGACACTGTGCGCATTATCAAGGGAATCTCCCAGCGAGAGCACATCTCAACCAGTATGCAGGCCCTGCACTGGCTCCCCTTGCCTGCCTTTTAAGTGTAAGTACTGGGCCCCTGACGTAGCAAGGCCAAACAGCTAAAGTGTCTTAAAAATATCTCCCTTACCATCAAAAAGGTTAGCACCAAGTGCATAGTGAATGGATGCCACAACCAGGGAATGGACATTTTGTGAAAACCCACCTGTGCACATGGCTAGGTCATATCACTATGTATACAAGCAAATGGGATTATCTAATTTACATGCAAATGTGGCTTGCTCTTCACGATACATGCCTGCAACAACAATTGCCTGCAACAACAAATCTCTATCTGTACTGGGCAGTACAGATAGAGATTTGCACAGGGGTTGAATTATTAGCACATGGAAATAGTTAATGAGCTAATTTAAGCTAGTCAGAATGTTTAGAGTGCAGTCAATAACTACTGGTATTGACTGCATTCTGATAAAATACCCAGAGAGGTGCACACCATAAATTATAAATTGTAATTGAATCAATTTACAATCTTAAATATAAATTCATAAATTTAGTTAGGAGCAACGGGATGAAAACCCTGGCTTGGTGCGTCAATTAACCAAAATTACTTTAGGCCATCCTATCTAAGGACATACTTCCTGTGCTCAACTTTACAGAATTTGACTTTTATCACACCAATGTTGCCTGCTCATCAACATTCTCTTACACAACTTAAAGTTACTCGCAGGCTTCATCATATATAGCTCCCAGTTCACATAAAATGATTAAAAAATAACTCAATCATAATAATTTGAAAGTATGGTTCCTACACAGCCTTAGGCTTGGCACGTTTCGGTCACATGACCTTCATTAGAAGCATTTTTCAGGCTACAATGGAAAGAAATGGAGTCAGCTAGCATACCAAACTTTTTTATTCATCAACTTTATCCAATTAATTAAAGCAATTTTTCAAAAAAGTTGTTTTAGCAAATGTTTTGCCATTTTTAGAAATTCCTAGTATTCTTCAATAACACGCCCCTACTCAGCAATGTAAATGATCATTAACTGAGTTCCTGTAATCTTTAAAATATCTCTTCAACCTGCATGGTTCTCTCCCTGGAAGAAAAGTGCAAAGGGATTCAATAGCCATGTTTGTCCACAGTTTGATTATTTAAAAATTAAGCAGAAATATTCCAACAACCAATTTGTAATTTTCATAAAATGTAATTTACCAGGATGAAAAATCAATCTTCAATGAATATCAGCCTACAATGTAAAAGCATACAACATTTGTTTAACACTCCAATCAAATGTGAATCCTTCTCCAAATTCATAGAGAGACAAATACCAAAATCGAATATAGAATCCCTTTCGAGATCCCTACCAGTTTGCAATCTGAAACCTTCCTCTAGAACAGATCTTCGTTGCGGTGAATGGCAAAGGATGCTCTTGCTCCTACAGATCACTTAAAAAGGTTCAGGACTCATGCCTCATTCATTAAGTAAAATGCAATTATGCCACTACGCAAATGCGCGATGACGTCATAGAAATTTGCTGTGATGACAACATTGTGGTGTGTAATGTAAACAGCCGGGACAGTCTGGGATTTCATGGCATCATCATATTTGAATAAATCAGTGCTTAGTTCTTAGTGCTATATTCTATTTTGGTATTTGCAGCTCTAGCAACATGGAGAAGGGTACCATTTTCATTTTTTCTGCTTTTAAATTGTAGACAGATATCCCTCAGGGATTAATTCTTCATCCTGGTAAATAACTTTTTCTGAAATTACACATTGGTGCTGGGAATTTTTCTACCTAATTTTGGTATGGTGGGCGACTCCACATCTTTCCTTTGCAGCCTGAAAAATGCTTCTGAAGAAGGGTATGTGACCAAAATGCATCAAGTTTAAGGCTGTGTATAAACCATACATTAAAATGATTGATTATGTTTAAGAGTCATTTTTGATCATTTCATGTGAACTGGGAGCCCTATGCTATCAAAGCTGCGAGTAACATTAAGGGGCTCATTCATGGAATTATTTGCGTTGAAAAACTGGGATTTGTGCGCCATTCTGCCTGCAAATCCCCATTTGTTAAACAGGGATTTGCGGGCAGAATGGCGCACAAATTCCCGTTTTTCGGCGCAAATAATTCCATGAATCAGCCTGAAAGCTGTGTAAGAGAATGTTGATGAACAGGTAACATTGATGTTATAAAAGTCAAATTCTCTTTAGTTGAGCATAGGGAGTCTGTCCTTGAATAGAATGGCCTAAAGTAATTTTGATTGACTTCATTCGAATCATGCTGTCTTCAGAAGTAGACAGAAAACAGCAATGCAATTTCCAAGCAAGATTTTGTTTGAACAAGACAATTCCTCCCTAGGAGGCACTTTTTTGCTGCAACATGCTATGTAATGCATAAAAGAGAAAGAGAAAACATTGGAAAATGCTTTCACTTTCTTATATAGAAACCTTTACTATTACATGACATCTTATGCATGGTCATTAAAACTTGTTCCAGTTGAACCAAGTTACAATTAAAATACTTAACTTGGGAAGTCATCCATGTTACTTAAATACTTTGAAATAAAACCATGATTTAATTTTCTATGTTTGTCTATTTACTTTATTCGCTATTAAATCACCATTTTTAACTTCACCACGAAAACTCCAAATCATGTATTGCTGCTACCACCATGTGCTTATATCCTTATAGAACTTGAGAGTCTCCTTATCGCTTGGGATAAAGACCCTTTCCCTAACTTATAGCCCTCGGCCTTGGTGACAGGTCTTGATCCCACGATAACGACCCCTCCCCCGGTCTATAAGGCTACATTATGCGGCCCACGAGGTTTCTAAACTGGCACCATTGCATGATGACCCTCATTACCAATTGTTCTGCTATTCTGCAACAAATTACTTTATCCAGTTATTATCATCATAACATGCAATAATCCAAGGAGCACCAGCCAAGTTTGAGAAAATGTTTTATTTACATGTTTTAATAAGGTGTAAGATAGCACACTTACAGAATTGAGGGGAATGAAGTGGTTTGAGGAGGGCAGGCAGCAAGGGGGCAAAGAGAAAGGCCTGATCAGCACACAGGCAGGTGCATAACAAGACAGATTATCAGAATATGAAAAAGGCTAAATTGTATTAGCCTACTCCATTCTGGAAATACACATTGGCCCTCATTACGACCCTTGCGGAAATCGGAAAACGATGGCGGAAATGCAATACCGCCATCGAATAGAGCTCGGTGCGACTATGACCCGTCACCGCAAAGTACGAAGCCATTAGCGACACCGTAGTGAACGCCAACGCTAACTGCACCAAGCACGCGCGCGCGCGCCATGCGAAACCGCAAACACCACCATGGCGCAACGGTACGCCAATTCCGACCCTAGCGGACATGTACCTAACGCCATCAGGCATGGCGTAATGTACCATTCCGCCATGGTGAGAAGTACGGCATCGCGAATCAACCGTAAACGGCCCCACTGAGTGCCTGTACACCGCTCCCTGCCCACAAAGTACAACTCCCCGTAAGTGCAATGAAGCCACAATGCAACCATTGAAATGTACAAGTCACCCATGCATGGCAACGAACAAAAGAAACCCAAGAGGGGCCAATGGGAGCTGCAGGGCACAGATGGCACGAATACAGAAGCCATCCCAATGGACATGACCACAGTCCCCCACCAAGAAACGCACGCAAACACAGGCACCTGTGACCAGCCATATTCCGAGAATCACATCATTCCACCAGTCCACCTGGCTGACCGGCATCTGTTACACAAAACCCAATCCCCCGCCCCTGAGCATGACAACATTCAAACTGTCATATTGGCAGCCCCCATCCCTGACCTCACGGGCTTAGTAGGCAAACGCGCCCAGTACAGTACCACGCAACTAAACTCCGAAGCTGGAACCCAATGCAGATCTCCTCACAATACATCGCCCCCCAAATAGGCATATGCCACATCACTTGCAAAGAAAAACGCTACACGGGCCAAATCAGAATAGAAATTTAATGCACATCAAAGTCACCAAGCCCATACAGCCATCAGGCCATGAACTCCTAAACACCAATCACCATTGTGGGCTGCATCCGCAAGAAATGACCAGCCACTACTTGTGTGTCGTCCTGTTCCCTCATGGTACACAGAGCCACATTCACGTACGAAAAGGCAACATGGAAGCGCACAGAACCGCAGGGCCGTCCCAATGGGGAGGCACTAGTCCAGCTGAAAGGCCGAAATGTTGCTCCGAGCCACCAGTACTGCGTAAGGGCATGTGGGCCATTGGCGATCGTCCCATAAGATCGTAATGCTGCTCCACTGATTAACACGAAGCAGCAGGTGTCGGGAGTAAAACCCATCTGCAGGAGTGGCATACAGATGGCAGTGGCAAAAGGGGAGGAGATACCTGTCAACCAAAAGAAAAGAAAAAGAACAGAATGGCCATCAGAACTACATTCCAACAACTCACTTCAATGATCACACGAAATCCACAGCCATATGCATGCTAGCCCACTCCAAAGGATCATCACCACCCCAAAACCACTTGCGACTCCTAACCATCTATATCGAGGTGCAAACACCATCACAAACGAGTGTACCTGTGCATGCGTCTGTCAAAACAGAATCCATCAGATGGGAATGTTAATGTGCATGGACACAAGTGTCTGAGGGCGTGTCGAGACAGGGAGGGCTCAACAAGGCCAGATAGACGATGGTCCCACCATGGCAGCCCTGCATCACATAGCGTAGGGGAGGCGGATAGATCCCAAGAAGCCCTGTACATGGCAAACTCTGTATCAAATCACCTGCCCATGCATCCATTCATCATTCCCTCATCCCGGAATCAAAACGCCTGAATAATTACTCACATAACATTAGAAACATCCATTGAGTCTGTGCGTTATGCAGCCTGCAAAATCCACAGTGCCCCAGCCCGTAATTCCAGTGTTGTGAAGTAACATGTATGTGGGAACGGCCGGCCTCATCGCCCACGTAGCAATTGCGCATCCCAAACTATTCATATCAATCATTGCTTCCTCGCCATGGGCCCTGTCTCAAGGACATTGAACAACAGAACGTTATATTTGCAGTCAGACCTGTGGGCATCTCCTCGCCGCTAGCTGGAAACCGAAAGCGCCGCCCTTGGAATTCCACATTTGCAACATCACGCCGAAAAGGCATCTGTGGCCGTTTGAAATCACTAATTATTCCATCGAGTGCGGCTGTGTGTGAAAATGGCAACTGCCTTCACCCACAAATGGGACGCCCCGCCCGTCATTGCAACTCGGTACAGTGATGAATGAGGGCCCACCGTTACTCGAGTACTACGTTCCACTGACCCTTCACAAGTCTGTTCGCGACTGCACAGATAGTATGTGCAACAATGGGACCACAGCAGAATGAACATGTCAACCAATGTTACACGGCCATCGGGTACAAATACATGATTGCAATAGCAAGATGCCATTCCCAGATTTGCAGCGTTGTGCGCGGGACGTGCTCGGCCAAAGGGGAGAGCAGCTTGCACAGGTGGAATTAATCACCACAGGTGGAGGCCATACAGCCTGAAAACACATAAATTGCACAGCCAGTCTCCTCCCACAACCACACCGAAATGCTACCGGCAGGACTCGCGATGTTGGCCCTGGGGGACCTGATAGCACTGCAACTACTCCAACTCCAAGAAGAAGACGAACACCAAGTGCTACCGGCCGCACGAAGGAGACGCAGGAGGAGGAGGAGGCCAAGGCAGGGCCAGCAAGGGCCGCCAGCACAGCCACTACCACCACGCAGGCAGCCCGCAATCCCACGCCTCCGAGCACATCCGTTCAACCTCACTGATGAGCAGATCCACACCCTCTACCGTCTGGACCGGGACACCATAGCCGCCATTGTGGACATGACACAGGCTGACCTTGTCAGCATGATAGATAGCCCAACCGCCATCCCACCCCTACTGAAGGTGGTGTCTGTACTCCACTTCCTGGCCACAGGCACCTACCAGCACACAGTCGGACAGTTGCATGGCATTTCTCAGCCACTGTTCTCACGGACACTATTGCAAGTGCTCGATGCCCTCCTGCAGCACGCAGACAACTACATCTCTCTACCACGCTCGGAGCAGGATATTACCAACACAAAAGTGGGATTCCATGCACTTGCCGGCATACCGGGTTGCATTGGTGCCATCGACTGCACCCATGTGGAATTGGTCGTCCCACATGCCATGGAGGCCCAGTACCGCAACAGAAAACAATTTCATTCCCTGAATGTACAAATGGTGTGTGACTCCAACAGGATCATTACACATTGTTGTGCCCGATTCCCTGGATCAACCCATGATTCTATGGTCTTGAGGAACTCTACAATACCACGCTACATGGAGCGACACGCAGGGAACAGATCCTGGCTACTCGGTGAGTCTCATTACATGCATGATTATGTGGGGAATGTGATTTGGCAATGACCTGGCAGGAAGGGGGGGGGGGTGTGCGTACGTAGCAATGGCATTCCACATCATACGTTTCTCGTCCACATACAGGTGATGCTGGATATCCACTGAAGAGATGGCTCCTCACACCAGTCCGGAACCCACGGGACCAGCATGAGGAGGACTACAACCATGCCCACTCACGTACCCGTGTAGTCATTGAACAGGCATTCGGCCTACTGAAGACTCGTTTCCGCTGCCTCAGCAGGTCTGGCGGGGCACTCCTGTACCGCCATGAGAAGGTTGCAAAGATGGTCATGGCATGTGTCATGCTCCACAACATGTGCGTACGTAGAAATGTGCCCATGCCCCCTGACGCAGAACTGCAAGCACATGATGATGGTCATGATGAGGGTGGGGATGTGGCAGCACCTCATGGAGTCTGCGAGGCACCGGAGGCCCGTGACATTCGTCAGCATCTCATTGATGTATGCTTCTAGCACTCACGCCTGGTGGCTGATACATGGACACGGGACTCGTGGCACTGTGCGTGTCTGGGACATGCACAATATGGACTGTACGCCTATGATGGCCTAGTACACAGAAATCAATGTCCACACATCTCATTGGTTGATCGTGCACTTTTTATGGCATATGTGATGTCATGTTGAACACCCTATCGACCCGCCACCCAAGTGAGCCCAACACACCCCCTCCACCCTCCTACCTCCCCCACGAACCCCAGTGTCCAAAGATGCTCATTGTCAGTGGGCTGTCGCTATTGCAAGCCCCCTCTGCGGGTATCAGGGGCACCCCTGCCTGTGGAGCGCAGGTTCCTTCCAGATCTACGTTGGGGGCTGCCCTGGACGGAACTTGCAACGGATGATGTGTCTGCCTGCTCACGTCCATGCATGTCCCTAAGGGTTTGCGAGAGCTCAGTGAGCACACGGCGCACTGCGGCAAGTTCGGCACATACGTCTTTGGACGTCGCATGCAGTTCCCCCCTCAGGCTCTCGGTGCTTCTCTCCATTTGGACTCTCAGGCTCTCGGTGCTACTCTCCATTTGTGCCCTCAGCGTCTCTGTGCCTCTCTCCATTTCTGCCCTAAGTGTCTCAGTTGATGTTTCTATGTCTGCCTTAGTGCCCCCACATTCATCGGCATGGTCCTTGAGGAGCGTGGCCATTTGCTGCTGTTGCACGATTAACTGGTCGAGGGACTGTTGCCTCTGCTGGGCCATGCCCATTTGCGGGGGTGTCACAGAGGGGCTGTTGTCCTCATGTTGCCTTGCCACAGGGCTTGTGGGGGATGGCCAGTCGTTGTCTTGTGGGTGCCCCTGCGTGGTATCCTCATGTTGTACGGGATGGGACAGACAGGGGGATTGGGACAGGTCATGGATGGATCTGACTTCGACATCCCCGTTTTCTGTGTCGGAGCATGCTGCCATCAATTGGGTTTCACCTATGGTGCTGCTGCCACCAGAGGCAGTGCCTTCTGTGGCATCCATTGGGGGGACCTGTGGTGGTGGTGTTGTGGGCATGCTGGCTGCTGGGGTGCCTGTTGATGTTCCCTCCTCTGTGCTGCCACCTGATTTGTGCTGCTGCCGTGTCTTGATGCGTGCAGCTGAGGTGGAGGGTCTCTGGCCGTTGGTCTTGGCCCTCTTTGCAGGTGTGCTGGTAGGGGTGTCCTGTAGCTCGTCGTTTGGATCGGACCCTGTGGTGGAGTAAAGGAGGGCGAGGGTTAATGATGGGTCTGTGGGAATTGGAATGGCATTGTATCACATGCTCTGGGGTGGTACCTGAGGGTGATTTGGGTCGGGTCCTTGGAGGTGCTTTGATTTGTGTGTGGAGTGAGGGTGCAGTTGTTTGGCAGCCTGCAGTTAGGGTGTGCCTGCTGCACGTGTAGTGCGTGTATTAGGGGTTTTTAATTATTTATGTATTTATTGTGGGTTTTAACGTGCGCTATCAGGCCGATGTGTGTGGCCGTTCTCCTGGACATGTGTTTCTGTTGCACGCATGGTACTTCACATGGATGGACTGTGTGGATTTGGCATTGTTTTATCTGGTACACCTACCTGAATCTTCGGATGTCTGCACTCCTTTCTCCATCCCTCCGACTCCCTCTATGCTCTCCATTCCGATGGTGGAGGCACAGATTTCTTCCCAGGGGGTCAACTTGATGGGTGATTCAGGACCTCCCCCGGTGGCTGTGGCAATGTTGCGGTTGGCAGAGAGTATGCTGCGGACGCGTATCCGCAGGTCGTCCCAACGCTTGCGGCATTGCTGTGGGGTGCGGGGTGCGGTCCCCACCGCACTTACCCGCTGTGCCACCAGAGCCCATATGGTCTTCTTGTTTGCAAGTGCCGTTCTGGTCATTTGCGTGGAGAAGACGACGGCAGCATTCTCCTGGATGGTCTCTGTTAGCACGGTGAGTTCCTCGCGGGAGAAGTGGACCTGCCGCTTGCGGTCGCACGCTTTCTTCGCTACTTTTCCCATTTGTCTTGGTTTCGCTAGGGTGGGTGACGGGTTGGGGTGTGTTTCAGGGTAGTGATTTTAGTGGTTGTGTGGTTTTAGTGGTTTTATAGGTGTACGCCGGGATATTTCCCGTTCCGGGCCCATGTTTTTACTTCCGTTTCC
Organism: Ambystoma mexicanum; assembly: GCF_040938575.1. Lineage (NCBI taxonomy): Eukaryota > Metazoa > Chordata > Amphibia > Caudata > Ambystomatidae > Ambystoma > Ambystoma mexicanum. The sequence goes on along the minus strand of NC_090934.1, from coordinate 1,441,904,618 downwards.
GTATATTTCCGGTCACCGTACTTTCCGGTAGGCGCACACTGCGGTGACCGCTAAGAGGGGTGGCGGTATTGCACCTAGGGCGCCGTACGGCGGCGGTGTGGGCCGTTTTGGGGTCATTTCCGCCATCGCGGACTTTGCACTTCCGCCGTGGCGTGGTGCTCGTGCCCGATGGGTCGGAATGGGCCGCACTTTGCTCCTTCGTGCAATGGCGGAAACGCTATTTACGCTGTGGCGCTCCGGTCAGTCGCTTTCCGCAAGGGTCGTAATGAGGGCCATTGAATTGAAGCCGAACACGAGTGCACCGAGGTCCTCGGCCCAGATGGGTGACACGTTGTTTTAGTACTGATCAGGAAGTGTATTTCGTAAAAGTATGAAGTTTTGAGGGCTTGCCTGAACCTCACATGATGCATCACCAATGGGAGGGAGTTCCATAGTTCAGGTCAAGAGAGCACACTTGAAAAACTATAAAGACTGCATTAATGGTATTGATTTAGGCAGCACTATCAGACCATTAAAATACTGGATTATGGGGCACTGTGCGAGCAATAAAGTAGCAGAACTGCACATACGCATAAGAGGGTTATTTGGCCAAATATCAGCCAAATGTTAACATTATTTTTTATTTATTTATTTAATTGTTTTTTTTTATAACACACTTAATACATGAGTTCAGTTTCTAAGCGCGGATCTGGGATTCGAACCTCTGTTGCTCTGCGTGGTCTGCACGTTGCCCTTGTGCTATCCTCATTTCACTTAAATGATTACACATCGTAATTCCCCTTGCATTTATTCCATTAAGAGGAGGCAAAAGAATGACTCCTCCCTTATAGAGAAGCAAAATAGATACAAAAGTGTGAACAAAAACTCATGAGTTAAATACAATAAACTGAATTCACCTATTTTAGGCACTTACATCTCAGGACGTGTCTGAAGTCAACATTGCTAAACAGAAGCTTCATTCACCTGGGAGATACCACTGCCATAAAACGGATGATTAAATCAAGTATGCATCACGAGACACATTGATGGTCACTAGTATGGTAACAGATTACTTTTTTTAAAAATAAATTACAATGATGCATTGATGACAGATTTGTGGGGGTTTATGATACATACAAAACCTTTGATCAATGCATATGGGTTGTTTTCTAGCATATGTGCATTGCTTTCCACTCGAAAATGGTTGCCTGCAGATTATGATTATGCTTTACATGGCAACGTTTATTTACATTTCTATGTCCTTCTTCGGCGGCTCTTAAAGTCTTTTCACTATTTTTATCGTTCAGCTTGTCAACTCACATAGGTGCTTTTTTCTAACTTAGTGTCAAATGCTTAAGTCTTATTACTATTTCTATACTAGCGCTCCAGAACTGTGCTCTTCTACATTCCTTATTGCACGAGCCTTTCCCATTTTCTTGTGCTCCTTCTCCCCACAATCCATATAAAAATTGACACCATTTTTAATCACTTTCATTGACAACCCACTCAGAAACCGGCAAATGTCCCCTCTCTCAGCGAAGCACCGGAACACATTTTCTCCTAATTTTCCTTTTCACAGGTTGTGTTCTTCTTGCCTAGTTACTCCAATACTTGTTATGTATTAATTAGTGCCCTTCTTTTGCCCTTAAAGCTCACAAATAATGTGCAGATTTCCGTGCGTTTAGAATATGTAACTTGGGCTCCAAGATTACCTTTCCCTACACAGAGGTAACACTCATTTCTTTTCCTTAGCTAACTTCTTTTCCATTATTTCACACATGAGAAACTATTTTCCAACATTACATGGGGAATTTCTATATTTTTAAAATAAATGTATGCTTAGGTCATTATTTTGCACTGATGAAGCACGCTTGCGCAAAGCACGGGTCAGCATATTCGAACATTATTATGAAAGTAACATGAAGCAACGTATCGATTATTAAGGTATTTATCAGAACATCATTTGGATCCCAGGCATAGGGTCTGCACGCAAGCACCAGAGGAGTAGCTCAGACAAACAATAACTGCATGCAAAGGGATGCAGAATGTTTTAACTGCGTAATACTTATTCAAGGCCATGTAGTATCCCCCTCGAAGTAATAGTTGTGCAAACAAATTATAATTAAGCTTTATAGACTTGGCCTGAGGGCCTTACCAGCGTTATGGGCCCTGCAAACCAAGCTAATGGCATGAGCCCATAGCTCCCGGGATAGACTGAGGGTGTGGTCTATAAAGTGACTGTGTTACATCAAATAAAAAAAGTATTTAAAAAAAACATCAATCTGTATCGCGTCTACCAGGGTATGTCTTGGCACAGCTGGGGTTTGGATGATGCCCCCCCCCCAAGAAGGTAATGGGTGATTTATGTTGCCCGGGGCACGTCTGTCAGGTGCGGCCTGGGCCAGGAAGAGTGCAGTGCTGACATTATGGCTCTGGGAGCGGCCCTCACTCTCATCATGGGAGCGCCAGGCTGAGAGCCATGGCTGCCAACGTGGCACCGCCTCTCTTCACAGGAGCACTGCACTGAGAGCCATGCAGCGCTCCTGCATGAGTGGGGTTGGGGGGTGGGGGGGCACGCTCCCAGCCATGCCGCCAGCAAGCTCGTGGCAATGGCGAAACATTCCCTAATTAGATCATTTCCAGGCTATTCAGATTTTAAGGGCCATAACGGTTCGTAAAGCCTTTAAATTGGCCAATGGGGGAGTGCCATGTCAGTCTCCCGGGACATAATTAGATATGCATCCAAATTCGTTTAATGATCAACAGTTCCCTGCACAAGAATCTCACTGCACACTCTGGGAAAGAAGGGTATTTGTTTTGTAACTATCCCCAGCTTATGTATATAATGACTCTAAAGTTGAAATGTGTGTTCCAGATGCAATGCTTGAAGTTGCTTAAACTTCAGAAGGTCTCCCATTATGAAAGCAATTACCAAAATAAATTCATTTGAATATCATTCTCGAATTGATGCACATAAAACACGCGCAGTTGAGCCTTTATATTTAAATAACACATAATCATTTGGATATTGCTCAGAAATTAAATTACAAATGTGAGGCATAACATTTTTTCATGGCAAGATAAAGTGCACATCGACACAGGACGTCCATGTTCATATGCTAGTAATTCATAAAGCTATTCAATAAATTGTGTAGCTAATAAAATACTTGTTTGCCCTGCACTTTAAAATATGCACACAAAATTATTGTTGGTAAAGTTTTCATATTTGTTTTAATTCTCTAATCTAAGTTAGTGATGCATGTGATGGCCATGTTGGAATTACAAAAAGATGTTTGCAATATAATATGATTTATTATATGATCTGTGAAACCAGATACTAGACCACAAGGTTTGGCTTGTCTGCTGACTTTGCCAATAAGAAAAGAGACTGTTAGCTTGATCTCCGATCCTCACACCAGAAGATGGTGTGCGTGAGCAGAACACATGGGGGACTTGCTTAGCAGCTTGTTGTCATGCTTTGTATGGGGGGTCTGTTATGTGCGAGCAATTCATTTGCCCTGTAGCACCTGGCGCGCCAGATGTTGGTCTCAGCCTGGCAAACTTCAATGAAAGCTTCAGGTGTGGAATTACAGCGACACTGCCCTCTCGCACTGCTCACGGTATTTTTGGAAAGCAGCACGCCTTTTTATTAATGAAGAGAGAAGCCATGTTCTGATAAAATGAGCCACGAACCTTAACATGTGCCTCCATGCAATGCAATATCTAGACTCTGTGTAGGCCATAAACAGGCATAACATGTGTTGCAGAAATGCAGAGAGTGTTTGGCTTGCACATAAATGACAATTGCAAAGAGGCGTATGGTTTGTTAGGAAGCAGCCAGCAGTGTCCGTGTGCTTGGCAATGTGTGTGTCTAGTTAATCCCCGGTAATCCATTGACGTGTACATTTAGTTCATGAACCCATGTTCTAATGCCTATCTGTAATACCCTGTGCTTTATTACAAAACCATAGACTCTTGTGCAACGATTCGAATTTTAATGAAAGAATACGTTAGTCCCGAGATAAATGCGGTCCATTTTGTGAGTGCATTTGAACTGCACATGAGCTGCTAATTTTATGAGAAAAGAGCATAGTGTTTGCTTAGTAAATGGCACATTGAAACTTGCTTGCACATGTTATGCTTGATGTATATAAATGGTACCCAAAATAACATGCAGGGCGTATTCGTAGTTTTCTCACAGGTTTTATATTACGAATGTCCCCCCCCCATCCCCCCTCCCACCGCTCTTTCTTAGCTCGTTTTGACGAGCACGTTGGCTGGACTATTGATCGAAAACGAAGAAGAGATTGTGTGAAAATCCCTTGGAAGGAAGATTTCATCCTCCGTAACTCCACGTGAGCCACGGTGCGCGTGGGGTCTCACTGAAGAGTTTCACTCTCCGTCATTTCTGTCATGTTTGATTCTAGTCGATTAAACACAATCAATATAGCAAAGAACAACACACTGTAAAGCAGAACTGTCAAGGTAACGTTCAAAGTTATAGAGCTGAGATCAAAGCTCATATCAAGAATCTAATTCCCAGTTCAGCCATTAGTAGGAGTCAATGTTTCAGCAAAACAATGAAATAGGTTTCGTACTTGCAAGTCTGGCTCAAGATTACTGCAGAGGAGGGAGGGCTAAGGCAATGTTCAATGAACATCCCTAGCATGTTTTGGAATAGAATTCCCTACTGCGGGAATATGATAAACATTGTGGGACACTTCATCAGCTGAAAGGTGTGTGGCCCCAAAATACTTTTTACATCAGTTCTGCCTGCTACCTCGACTGACTTGCCTCTCTGCATCAAACAAAGTTAGTTTAGAACCGTTTTAAAAAAGTGTTGGTTAAGGAGATGAAGAACACTTATCAAAGAGTTAGAAGATTTTAGAAAGGAACTTAATCGGCGCTCTCTCCAAGGCTCTCGCCACTACTAGGCGTTTGCGCCACTTATTTGACTGGCTGGGGCTGCGCTAACCCATTCAGTCTTCATACCAGAAACGCAGTCACTGCAGAGCTCTGCCCCACACAAGCATAAAATAGCCTTATTATTGATGTCTATGCCAGCCATCATTTTGGATTCCATGCCAGAACGGGTGGCAGCTGTTGCCCTATTCAGGTCTGCTGCTATAAGGCTGCTCCTGGAATTCGTGTTTGCTGTCTCCTGTTTTCAACATGTTAGTATCAGGTCCCAGCAAAAGGAAGGAATTATGTAAAAGCTGATGGCACTGCAAACCCCAGTGAACATGTAGTCCACAACTGTTCAGTCAGCGCAGTTGTGTTCTCTATACCCCTGGACGAAGGAGGAATTGGTCAAATAATAAAACCAGACACTCATTTGAACCTTTCTGAGATCTGTGACGAGAGCGAAAACAACATGTAGGTATATTTATTCTTCTTACCAGCTTTTGCTAATGCCTTCTGCCTCCCCAGGTCCCAAGATATACCTGGTGACCTCTGCTTGAGGTGGCCAGTACAAAACGACTGACTTTTAAAACCACGGCAAACTTCTCTCTCTTTATTGCTGAAAAGAAGAGAATTGTTGTTGGTCTTGTGTTCCAGTATCTTCTTTTAGGAAATATCTTTTGCTCATATGCAAGTCAAACAACTTCTTTTTAAAACCTTATACTCTACTACATGATCCATCACTATATCTTCACATTCCCTCATCTAACTAGTTCCCTTTGAATCATGTTGCGAAATAGACACTCTTGGTTGTAAGAATTATTTTTCTCGCCCTGGAAATTTGGTCCAAACAGTTGCTCAATTTCAAGTTTAGTTTCTTTCTGTACCCTACAGAAGAAAACATCATATACTTCATTATTTCCTGGCTGAGTCAGTTTGCTGAATCGGAGATTGCTCCAAATTTAAAGAACTGACTTTAACACTGCTCTCCAAAGTCTTTTGGCTTGCTTCCCTTCCAAAGAGACTCCTAGTCACTTGCTGAATACATGCTATGTTAGCATCTCTGCACAGAAGCTGGACTCTGCATGTGCGTTACACTGAATTGCTATGTGGAGAGAGACCATCCAAAGCTTGAGCATGTGTAAGAACGTTCTCTCTCAAACTGAAGTACTTGGACTTCCCAGGAGTGCTAGTTCTCTGGTGATGGTGGCCCCTTCCTGCTTTGCCATGGTAATTCTTACCCCTCTATCTCAAACTATGTTATTGTTTCAGATCAATGAATAATCAACACTTTCCAGACCCAGGATGAGCATGCAGCCCTAACACAAACTGAAAGTATTTTCAACAAATTGTAATACTAGGGCTTGTGCTCCAACAGCATGTATGATTCCACCATTGGATGTCCCACAGAGAGCTTTTGTCTCAAAATCTATGTATTGGGTCAGCTGATGCCCAGAGGTCCAGTTGAAGAGTTCTATTGGCAGAGGACCTGCCTGACGTACATCACCTGATGAAACACAGGTTTAAAACCCTTGCACTAAGCTTCTCTATTGACTATCCAAATGTGACACACACTCCTTTAACCTTCCTAGCCTTCACATCTATCTAAACGTCAACCTACTCATACTACACAACTGACCCTGGATAAAGTATAGATTCAGCATCCCCTAACTCATCGTAATATTTTCTTAGGGAAAAGCATTCTCCCACCTTGTGAACCACATCTAGCAAACTGAAGGTTAATTTAGACCTGAGTAACCTAACCGTTATGTAGAGGTGAAGCCAAGTACCCCCACTCAAATCTCCGCCCCCATGTTGCCTATATGCTGGGAACCACAGTGTGCAACACATGCTGTACCTATGAGATTGCCTATACCGCAAAGAATCATGGAAGTAAGGTATCCATTAAGGAAACCATATATGCACTCACGACAATATGATGGCCATTTAATCCCGGAGGAAGTATATGAATATGAGTGAGAACGGAGATTGGTGACGTCATGTAAAGCAGAACTGATGCATCCAGAACAGAGACAAGAGGCTGAAGAATGTACACATTCTATGAGATCTGAAGACGAAGTCATAAAGATTAACAACATTTCGGCCTCGAGAGGAAGATGTTCATGCTACAGAAACGATGAAGAAAATGCAAAGTAATTTTACAATTGTACAGATGCAGTAAACGCAAGTAGGGAAAAGTATTCTTAAGGCTGACTACGTAGCGAATAGATTGCGGCTATGCGCTAACGTGTATGCATAGGAATGTATATACTGTGGATGTTCCACAACGCACTTTACCAGAGTATGGACTCTTGAATAGAAAGGCTTTTTCAAGTGTGGCACAGTTGGAAAACAACTTAATGACGGAGGTGATTTCAAGAAAGGCTTAGCTGGGCCAGCACCAGGAAGTCAAGGCCACCGTGAGCCTGGATGTTCGTGCAGTAGTTACAGAACGTGTGAAAAGAACAAACCTCTGTCTGAGGTGAGGAGCAAGAACATTGAAGACATCAGAGGTTCATCATTTAATAGTATTTTAAATACAGAAAAGCTCTGAAACATGATGTCCAGTCGCATGGTCGGATGAAAATAGATACTGAGTTGAGCTGTATCGAAATCAAGAGACTAAGTATGTCATACTCTCTTTTATTCTCAGGCACAGAGAACATTTCCAAGGCCAATGTTCAAAGGCTAATTGACTGGCAGACGGCAAGAGTGATGATAGATGGCAGGCTAATTAGGTTGGAAGCTATGGTCATGACCAGCCCACCAGCACCTGGGTGTCAGCCTGCGTGCTGCTAGCGTGTGTGGAATATTACAGAGGGCTCCAAGGGTGCCAACCAACTATAGAGGGCCACGTACTAGAGATCCGTATAGTTTATGTAACCAATAGGAGGTTGTGTATTTGATGACGTTCATAATGACTTGCACTAGAGGAGGGCTTAGTTGCCCCACCTGATGTTAGAGACCGAATCACTTTCCCTGACAATTATGGAATGTATACCTAGATATTCCCTTTTAATCCTATCACTTTCCCAAGTAGGTTTTTGTAGTTTGCCACGTAGATTGACGTCAATTATGATGAGGTTTTTGCTATATAACCTGAATTTTTTATGAAACTCGTTGAGTGAAAAGATCGAGCGGATGTTCGTTGATGTTCGTTCTACTCACTGTTTTAGATAATTGAAAATAAAACAGACGTACTTTGCCAACTTCCTGAGTCAGTCTGATTATTCATTTTTGAGTATATTCTGCATCCCCATCCATCTCAAAGTATTGATACCCCGTCTTAAAGGGTCTAGTGTTGGGTACACGGGTTCAGTTAGTCGGTGGGGTGAAAACTCCTATTGGGTTGGGGGAAGTCCAGAAAAGCAGTTTTCTCCAAATGACTAGTTACTGCCTGTGTGAGGTCTCCATTCCCTTCTGCTTCCCGACATTAAGGGCCTAAATAATGGAACTTTTAGCATGGTGCAAAGTCACTTTGCATTGGTGCAAATTCCCTTTGCACTGCCAACAGACACCCTGGTTCACAAACAGGTGCTAAGAGTATTTCCATGGATTGGGCCCTCAATGAGCAAGAGTTGCAGGTTCTCAAAGACTGTTCTCTTTGGAGGAGTGGAAAACAAATGGTGCTTAGGTCTTCCCTATAGTCTCCCTAGTCGCAAATCTCTAAATATGTTACCCTAGTGTAGTCCAGGTTTTTCTTCTGGAGACACGAGGTATTATGGGGGATGTCGTCCTTCTCTCCTAATTCTGTTGGCAGAGCCCGTATTATCTGGATTAGAGACTTTTCCTTATGTCATTGTTAACTCAAATTAATAAAGCAGTGTCGTTGTGTACATTAAAATGACACACACCAAATATAAATCACAGTTATGTATTTATTTGTTGGTAATTGTTTTAATTATTATCATTTGAATTATTGGCTTATTACAAATTCATTAAAACACAATAATCTCTATTTAATTGCCTCCACTCCTGTCCCACACAAGCCATTTGCTTTTATTACAGCAGCAACTACATTTGAAATGATTTTACCAGTCAAAGACATTTTCTAAAAAAAGATACTGCAGCTATAACCAGAGATGTCCTTTCCCCGTTCGATAAAATAACCCACCATTCTGCTGGTTTTAAGGTGCCATCATTTATTAAGAAGCTAGCGAAATACTTAGTTCTCAGAGCCGTGAAGGCTGTGCAAAATACCAATAAATTAGCTATGTTTTCCACTGAACCAGCTTGACGATAAAATCTGCATTAAAAAATCTGCTTGGCCTTAGTGCTGATCTTGCAGATGTTACTTCCTTGGTCAGATAAGGCAGAGTCTCATAAATTGCTACCGATAAAAGCTGTTTGGGAGTTTGGACAAGTACTTCGGTAGAGTACCACAGCCCCTTGCTTCCCATTTTCAGTTACAAAACAACGTATACTTGTTGGCTTCCTCCAAGGTCGCTATCCAATCTGCGTTCCACAGAATACACTTGACCTTATTCAGGTTTGTTTTTAACAGTTCCTCACAGACCAACAGTCTCTCAAGTGTCTCCCTACAGTTTTGTTCCCATTTTGTAAGAGTTATATCTCGACCCATTTCCATTTCATGTTTTATGGAGGTTAGGAGGGGCTGAGAGGTTGCCAGTATGCACTTCCTAAAGAGGGACACAGATTTCCACTCTGCCATAGTTTTAAGCGAGATGAGCCCCAACTGCCACCTGGAAATCTGTATTGAGGTAGGTTTAGGGAGGCCCGAGACTCCCTTTCAAAAGATTCTGGCTTGATTCGCCAGAATTTTAGCCCTGCTTCTGATCACCACTTCAGTGTTAACTTCGGTTATGCTCATATTTACGGCTGCTGGATATTTAAATGAGTCTACTGTTTCCACACGTGAGGAGTGCAAAAAGCAAGAAGGTTGCCGTTTGAACATTTTCAGACGATTTACCAAAATCATAATTTTAATTTTGCCGATGTTTATGGCCAATTCATTTGCTTCCACATATTCTTCTAGTTTCTTAAGGTAACGTTGAAGGCCAATGACAGTCTGGTCCATCAGTAGAGGATTGTCTACTTACAACAAATGACCAATCGGGGATCCACCAAAACTAGGTGGAAACGGCTTTGCTTCAGACAGTTTTGTAGAGGAGCAGGTGGACGAATTTTCCCTAGCTCCCGCCCCCTCACCGCTGTCATACTGGAACAGCAGGAGAAGGGCTATACGTGGGACTCCCTGAGTTATGCCCATACCTCGTTGAGTGTATGAGTGTATGAGAGACTTTATGCACTCAGACAAATGTATCAAATTTACCCTTGCACTGAAAGTGTAAGGATGCCGTATGGAAAGGATTTCAGCATGCACCTTTGGACATCATGTGGCGCTGAGTGAAATCTGGGGGGACAAGTGACGGTCTAACGGAAGTAACAAGAGAAACATGTACGAAACAATAAAGTAATTATGAATGCAAAAGAAGATAAAGTAACTTGCTAAATAAGGCAAGGTGGAAAATATGCATAGAAGCGTGCTATAGAGGAATACATAACGTGGCAAGGACAGTCATTATTGAGAAATAGACTCCAGCTCGAGTACATTTTCAATTCAACTACCTCAGAAGCCGATCAGGGTTGGAGAGTCAGGAGACACAGGAAAAATAGCTTTGTGTTCAAAACAAGAGTAGTCGATGTTGGCTTGGGATCAAGAAAGCTATTTTTAAGGGAGGCAGATGGATGAGTCCTGAACATGAGCCATATTTCTCTAAGGTGAAGGTAGAAGAAAACATCTGCAAGAGCCAAGTATCTGACAGTTAAAAGTGCATAAAGTCTATGCAAGGTAGAGTGAGAAAGTCTCTAAAGGTCAAGGGGAGCAATGACACCCAGTGTAAATAAATAAAATAGCTGTAAATAAGAGGATGAAATGGACACATTCATGGTCTCTTGACACGTGGCACAAATGTTGAAAACAATTATTTATTAAGCCTTGAATGAAGATAGTGATGTGCTTTCACTCTGAATGTCCTAGAACAGAGAACATGCTACAAGGTCGACTACAGACAGGAAACCTTGGCTCATAGACAAGCTGGTGACAGATGATGGACTAATTGAGAAAGAGGGGAGTAATCTGATGTGATCAAAGCACCTGGGTTTTGGTTTCCTTACGTGCTGCTAGCCGAGTCGAAAGTCCAAGGTTTGGTGGGAATGCCAACCAATCAGTGGGTCAATGGGACAACCTGACATACCATGTTGCATAGACCAATCGGCTGCCATTTTGTTTGCTATAATCAGTATTATATGTATGTAGAGATTGTTCAAGGGTTGTTTTACAGATAAGAGACAGCCAATGAAGTACTAACCCGTATACCTTCTATAAGTAGATACGTTCCCCTAATCCAATCCCTCCCGCTAATAGGTTTTATGGTTTGCCACATAGGATGATGTCATAGATGACGCATATTGGGGCACAAGACCCCTGGGTAATCAAATCTGTGTATTAGTGTGCAAACATTAGTCAGATGTCTGCCAGATGACCCTGCTGTAGTACTTGGCCATATTCCTTGAGTCTGTCCGGTTATATGGTCTGAGATCTTTATTGGTTATTCCATCTAGCACAAGAGACGCTTCAGGTGCTAGAGCACAGTTTATTTACTATATCAGAACTGTACAGGTAAAAATGGGCCAGTGCTAGCGGACAGCCCTGTTTAATGCCTCTGAATGTGTGAACTTCGTCTGATAAAAGTCCGGCCCCGTTCAGCTTCACCCTTAAGCTCTGTATCTGTGGGTAAGGCCTTAAGTTGGTCTAGAAGGTCAGCAGGGCAACCCCATTTCTGTTGGTAATTTGCTAGATACCTTCTGCAAAATCATTAGTTGGATTTTAGGTTATTCCATTACAGTGTCAATGGTACTTTTCTCTTACAATAGATAACACCACCAATAACAGTTTGCTACTTTTGTCAAAAGAACTCTGTCAAGCCTTAAATCTTGACCAAAGATAACATTCCTTTCATGAAACTGCCCTTTGTTTGAAATGGAACATCATTCATATATCTGTTCCTAATATTATGTTTATGGATATGAAGGCCTGACCTGCCACGAATTCTGCCCCCTACCGCCAGTGTTTTCACTGAAGCACCGGCCCTGTTAATAACACACGGGAATGGGGATTTACCTTTCTCTCACCGCTCATGATATCCCGGGGCACCAGGATATCCGGCGGCGGAAACGGTGTAACAGGGTCGGCAGTAGCCCGCTGCCTGCCGGCAGGCTTTACCGCTGACCTCGTAATGAGGCCCATCCACATTCAAACATGTATTTCCCATATGAAACAGTTGTGCACGAGCGCGATAGAATTAAAATATCAATGTCAATATATAAGAGTTTGACATACCTGTGATACTTGAAAGATGGCCTTAAAAGTAATATTTCTGCATTTAAATCTTTTCAGAAAACAGATATTAAAGTTCTTAGATGCTGAACGGGACATTTCGATTCTGAAGGGGACACTGAAGCCCGGTGACATCATACACTACATTTTCGATCGGGACAGCACCATGAACATATCAAAGAATCTCTATGAACTTCTGCCAAAGATTTCTCCATTGAAGAACAAGCACTTTAAGACTTGCGCAATTGTGGGTAACTCAGGGATCCTGCTTAACAGCGGCTGCGGCAGTGAGATCGACGCTCATGATTTCATTATCAGGTACTATCAGATATAATATCTCTTTCCCCTATAAAAGCACGTGGGTAAAGCACTCTCCTCTGCCAAGCGGACAGCCTTAATTTCAAAAGCTTGAATCCCGGCGGGCTGGCGCAGTCCTTCATTCTGACAAAGTCGAAAAATAGAGTACTAAAAAATTGGGTAATATTAATAGTTATTACAGTGCCTTGAACCAGTAGTACATTTGCACGATGTGCTTATATAGAAACTTGAGATTGTTATTATTGGTTCAGTAAGTGATGTTTTGTTTTAGTAGGACCCTGTCCAGATTACGCTTTAAAGATTGTACAAGGCTTTGAGACCCACAGTGGGTATTGCTTCCCCAACCATATTGATAGGGCCCAGCAAAAGACTCTGCGTGTGTATAAATTCTCTTGGAGAGGACTTTTGTTTAAGGTAAGTGCAGGTAACTACACAGGGAAGAGTGCACAGTCAAGCCTAGACGTGTACATCTGTGGAAGAGATAACATCCTTAACAGTTGATGTACATTATTATCCGTGTGCACTAAATCAAATGTGTAGAACAGAGAGTCTCCTAGAAATCCTGAGTGTATATTTATTTTGCCCAGGTATATTAATCGCACCAGGGGAAGGGCAGTCAGAGAATCATGTGGCTGGAAATGCGGGCAAAAACACAATGTACCACCTGCATTTTCCAGCCACTGCGGCCCTTCCCCGGGGTGGGACCATCTTGACTGAGGGGAGGCAACCGGGTGCCTTTTATTGGCAATATGGTAGGTCCCTACTGCAACAAGTCACTTTGTGGTGCCCCCTGGGAAAAGAAGGAAAGGGATGAGGGACAACTGGTTATTCACAAGCTACAGAGAATATTCATATCATGCAAGTGCAGGAGTAAGCAACATAGTAAGTATCGGTAGCTAGACAATAGTGCATAATACCTTAATTACGAGAAGTTACAACAGAGTGCTTGAAGACAAAAATGAGGACAAAGCTCAGGTAGTACCACACTCACATTGTGGCTGTACACATGGATGAGGAGGAAGATGAGTAGTATAAAACATAGAGGAGCTAGGGGATGAGAGAATGTCCATAACAGCAAATTGCGGTACCGTTGTTAGCTCCAAGGTCCCTTAACGGGAACCGCAGAGAACGTGTGGTCAGACCAGCTGTTCCTGCTGGGACCCGCTAAGGGACATCGGAATAGGGCGGTAAGGGTTTACCGGCACCAGCATCCTTACCGGTGCCCGTAAGCCCAACTTGGAATGACCCCCTATGACAATAACATGTTAATATAGCTGGTGAGAATTAGGGGAGCCCCCTGAAGGCTTCATGCGCCCATGAAGCTCATCCACGTCTCCCAGTAAGTAAGCCGCGCAAAGGAGGAGGAGAACGGAACAGATCTGGATGCTGGCAAAGGTCCTTCCGTCCGTGAAATTGTTAATTTGAAACAAAGTAACTTGTCCAATACATGGAATGATATCTATACTTCACTATAAAAAACACCTACAGGGAAAGGCAGCAACCCTTCCATTAGGGAAATTATGTTCAGAACATTGAAATGGAGCCGGCTTTTGTGAAGAAGAAGAAAGTTAAATGAACACCGGGTCACCAAAAAGAAACCCGAAGTTCGCCCTGTTCCCCAAAAAACATTCACCAACAATGCCAACAACAGATAAGATAATATGTGGGGTAGGCAAAATAGGAAGGAGGGATGGGAGGGCCTAAGTGGTTGATATCAGTTATTCAGGCACTGGATTTTTAGAAGACAGTTGGTCATAAGGCTGCAATCCGGGGATGAGGCGGTGAGGTCAAACATAATCTGTGTATCATCTGCATATGTGTGAAAAGTGCCTGTGAAGGGAGATCTGATGTCAGCTAAAGTAGACCTTGAATAGCTAGAGGGAAAGGATAGAACCTTGGGATACAGCAGAATTGAGAGTATTTGTATTTTTTTAGTTTTATTGCAATTTATTTCTGCATGTCAGCTACAGACCCGTGTAACGCCGGGTGGTACCACTAGTGTATATATATATATATATATATATATATATGTTAATAAGAAAACATTAACATTGAGGATAGTCAAAACATCGATTTAATATACTATTTAGTAGATTGTATAGTTACATTTTCATCAAACAAACTTTCTAGCATTAATAATATTTTATTATTTAAGATGTGTCAAAATAAGAGTCCAATCAATCATCCTAATAAGGCGAAACACGTGTTGAGGATTGGAAAAAAGGATTTTATGATTTGAAAGAGGATCTGTAATTTAAAGAGTTGAAGGTTTGATAATCTACAATTACTAATAAGAGTATTTGTTGTTTGAAGATCTACAGAGGATTTGAATAAGCATTTGAGGCCCGGAAATAGGAGAGTGTTTGAAGATTTGAAAATAAGGACTTTAAAACTTCAGCAGCTTTTAACAGATATTGTAAATAATAGTAGGAATTTGTTGTGGATTCAATGCAGCATCCAAACCTTTGGGCACTAAATTAAAAGTAGCGCACAGGAAGAATTTTGATCTGGGTACCTTCAATCTGAAGGTGGTAGCAAATATATTGCAATCCTTATCCCAGAAACGGTGGAAAGAAACAATCACTTCCAAGGAAGGAAGAGGCTTGGGCGGAAAATGGTAGAACCAGGCCCCCCTACACTAAAAGAAAATGTCTATCCGTGACACACATTGTTTGCAGTTGCATTTGCCATTGAGAAGTTGCTGATTTATGCAGTGTGAGGGCTCTGTGCTGCATTCATCGCAAGCAGGGGCCCAAGGTCTATTTATCCTGCGGTACTGAAGAGGTGAACACTGCCTGTGCATGCATTGTGCCCCCACTGCCCCAGTGTCATATCATATTCCTAGAACTGACAATCAATTCTCTGTGATGCCACCAAACAGGTAGTGGGGCACAGGAGTGACAACCTACCATGCTAGGTTAGCACATACAGTGCGCTTTATTCTCTTTAATTTTGTAAATAATGTGAATTGTGTAAGCAGATGAGCCAAATAGATTCCTATGTCTTCTCTGTATTTTCCCTCCCTTTTCCATTTGGAGTGCACCTGAGTAGTGCCACGTGATATTTGGTGGTCCCATCCTACTAGAGAACGAGAACAATTAGGGAAGAGGGAACAACCATTGCTATAGTTGCTATCTTGTCAGATACCTCCCTTATTCTCTCTATACACTGTACTGCAAACTTTTTGATTTGAAGAGAACTCAAAGGCAGTCTTTTCCCTAGAATGATCAAATACTAACCTTTTGGGTGTAGGAGGCAAAGAGGTCATTAATTGGCATATCAACACTTATGAAATACAAATGTCATAAGATAATTCCTTGATCAGCATGTCAGAGGCCCTTGCAATGAAAAGAAGAGAAGATTCAACATTTGAATCCTCCCGTCCCCTGCACACTGTCTAGTGTTGGGTAAACCAACTACTATACTCTATGAAGTAAGTCTAACCAGATTAAAGTGTTAATAAAAATGTCCACACACAAAAAAGTCTTGTAGAACCAAAATATATAGTTATATTTTCACAAGGTACAATTTCAAAAAGAAAGCAACAATTTAAAAAGAAAATACATGGAACAAATATTGGTAGTAATCCGTTTTCAGTGGTGACGCATTTCTAGGAGTGAAGTCCTCTTCTTCATAGGCCTAAACGGACTGTAAAAAAGATTACATTACATTATATATGGGCAGAGATCTGCTGTACACTGATACAAGAAGTACTCAGTTATCCGTACATATATTGGATAAACAGATTTTATAGTAGTTAGAAATATACCTAGCAATTTCTTGAATAATTTCAAAGAATGGTTTCTTAATAAAATATTTCACAGGCACAGTGAACCATTGTGTTGGACAATCAAGAGAGAATGATATATCACATGTAGTTGATATTGATAGTAAAACAAATTAATCCATTCTCGAACAAGTATGACAAAAAAAATGTCAATAGTAGGAAGCAATAACTCCCCTATGGAGGAGTCTCTCCAATAACCAGGGCAACCCATATGTGGAAAATTTCAAACAAAATATACGGTCAGTAGGTCTGATGATGTATAGATTACCTGATTGACGTTTTGGTGAAAGAATAGGAAGGGGACATGAAGATTCTGGTAAAATAAAATAACGTCCAAGAAAAGACTGTGGTACGGCCACGTAGTATCAATCTGAAGGTCAAGTATAGCTTGTAAATCAGCTATATCTTTGAAAGAACGAAATATAAATGACACTAATAAATAATGCGGTAACTGGCATTAAAGAAGTCAAGCTAGAGCGTAGATAGAGAGATGGTAAAATGTAGAGCGAGGTGTCAGGTTATAGTGAAAGATCCACAAATAAGTGGAAAAATACAAAGTAGAAAAGAGACATACACCCAGTGACTGAAATAAATAAGTACTAGATCACAAAAAAGAAGATTAAAAGAAGGCTCATCTATCCATGTTCTACACGGGATGTCCATTTCAGTACAAGTTGCTATTCTCAGTAGAGACCATAGCCCGTCCCAGGAATCAGAAATACATTAGGAAAATAGTGGAGAGAGATAAGCACACGTGTTGAGTGTAGAAAGTAAACTAGATACCAACTAACATAGAAGATAAAAAAAATACCAGACAGAGTAGAGGTTTATCATAGATAGGAGTATAAAGTGCCAGTAGGAGATCCACAAAAGAGTGGAAAAGCAGACGTAAACCTAGTGAATGAACCATAGGGGTAGTTTACGCTACACAGAAGGTGGATAAACTCAAGCTCATTCAACACAAAGTGTCCTCCGCAACGTGGGATTACGAGCAATTATCAAAAGGGCCCATAATGCTCCCCAAAAATCGAAACAATTGTTAATGAAGATCTATAGGAAAAATAACAATAATAAAAAAATAGAAGTCCTAAAAATCATCTCAATACAGTATGTTGACCAAAAAGTTGCAAAAGTTGTATGAAGGGCAATTACATTCCC
The DNA here is from genome assembly GCF_040938575.1 of Ambystoma mexicanum. NCBI lineage: Eukaryota > Metazoa > Chordata > Amphibia > Caudata > Ambystomatidae > Ambystoma > Ambystoma mexicanum. The sequence continues at coordinate 1,441,887,114 of NC_090934.1, read as the reverse complement.
AGATAAACAAAAATCATGCAGTGCGTATAAAGGAGTCAAGTAAGTGGTAAGTTACCCGGATGCCGTAAGCAGAAAGATCACTGCTACGCAAAAACTTCAATTGAAAAGCTGGATCAAAGAATATCAGCTTACGCAGAGGCTTTAGGGGAGGAAGAAAACGTATTCAAACACACTAACAGGGTACTTTATAGAAGGTCCCTATCGGGAAGGAATGCACGCGGAGGAACCTACCTGATGCTAACTACTGTAGAGTGCAGTACGGAGCTACCAAGGAAGCATCAGCGAACGTCTCCATGGTTACGCCGGTAGCCATTTTGGAAAAGGTAATAAAGAAAGGACATAGTGACGTCATATCCGGTAGTGATACGACTTGAAAACAGAACGAAGTAGAAAGGGGACACATGATGTGCCAATCAGTCTAAAATGGAGGCCATTTTGTAATATGGCAGAGGTAAGTAAATGTAAATAGAGTTTAAATGAGTATGCAAGAAAAAGGGACCTATAATGAATCATTAGAGGAACCGTGGTGTATTAGTCATAAACGAGAAGTAGCTATAAGGGTAAAAGGTGAAAGTAAAAAATAAGAAATTGAAATTTTAGAGACAAGGAAATATTAAGGTACATGTTTGAAAACAATATAAAAGAAAAAAGAAAGGAGGACAAATGATACCCAAATAAAACAAAGGTATGGTATGGGATAAGGGTGGGTTGTCCTGGGTGTCAAGAGGCTACATCCATAATGGATATTCAACTGAGGTATGTTACTTATTCAGTGAACAAAAAATATACAATAAAACATAAATGACAATGTTCATCTTTGATATAGAAAATAACAAGAGCCTTGTATAATTAACAAGCTATAATATGATTCACAAAAAATACAAAGGATATTCATTTGATTTACATCATCAAATGGTGTGTAGGAGTACTCAAACAGACAAATCACAATTAAATCACACGATACACATTAAATAAGGCTAAAATCTGTAGAAACTACTATAGGAAGCAGTTTAGTGAATGCTCCTCATTCAACCCTTTTGGTTGAACGGTGTCAAGGAAATTGATCCAAAATAATTCTCTCCAAAGGAGCATAGAGTGATAGTCGACCCCTCTTTGGGGTTTCTTGATAACTTCAAGAATCTGAAATCTCATCTGTGCAATTGTATGGTGTTGGGCATTAAAGTGTCTTGCTACTGGCGAGCATTGATTGTTACCAGATATGTTAGACTTATGTTCTGTCCAACGTTCCTTGGCTGGTCTCATTGTTTGGCCTACATACAATTTCCCACAAGGACATTTAATCGTGTAAATTACACCTGGTGTCATACAGGTAGAGTAATCACGAATGTTTATCTTCTTGCCCGTCTGGGGATGAGACAGCATATTGCCCTTAATGACATTATTGCAGTGTGTGCAACTCAGGCACGGATAAGTGCCCTTCTTCTGAGTCGTTAGGAATTGTTGATTCTCCTTAGGTGATCTTTCAGACTTAATGAGTTTGTCCCCCATGGATGAAGCTAACCGAATTCTGTCTCTTATTAAAGATAGAGGCCCTTGCAATACCAGATCCATTAAGATGCTATGCCAATGTTTCTTAAGCTTCTGGCCTCAAAGAGTTGCAAAAGAGGAGGAATATCAAATCTCAATGTCTTTCAGTCATATTTTATGCAATGTGATGAGCCTGTGTCTTCTAAAATTCTTCCAAGCTGCCTTTATTGGGTATGGACTCACACAATAAGCCTATTTGAGAAGAATGTCATGGCTGTAGGCAGTGACGTAATTTCACCAAAATGCCTGGAGTAGCGGAAGTGACATCACATGACCCTTGACCTCTGATGACATTACAGGAAGTGATGTCAATTGGCCCAATCCCCGAAGTGACATCACAGGAAGTGATGGAACACGACCTTTCACCCCTGACAAGTGCGATCACATAGCATTATTCTTAAGTACACTACGAAAAATATGGGTATGATATCTCTGTAATGTGATATACATTTCATACAAGAATGGATCACCATATGTATCATTAATATAAGTGTGTATAGGCCCATATTACATTTCATACAAGAATGGATCACCATATGTATCATTAATATAAGTGTGTATAGGCCCATATTAACAAATTACTGTGAATGCAAGCAGACTTCCAAGGCCAAATGATAATAATGTGTTATTATATAGCGCTTACGCGTAAGCGATTTATATAGTACAAATATACATACAATATCGCCCAACCTGTGTTGGTACTCATTTATCAACCTCAGCAGGATGAGTTGGCCTTGACGGGATTCGAACCTGCAGGTCACACACACATTGCAGCAGCGAGCACTCAAACCCACTGAGCTGTTTTACCAACTATTGCTATCTTACCAACTATTGCAAAAATTGGCAATTACATGTCTGAATGTTCCCAAAGTCAGAAGGCAAATTACACTCTGTAGTGTATACCATTAAACTGGTAACTGAGATTTAACAGCAGACCAGTTCATCTGCAGGTCTGGTGCAAAGTTGTCCACATGTCAAGCCTGTGTGGATCTACTTTTCAGGCTTCAGAGGTTGGCAAAATACGTACCATTGGGAGGGTTCAAAACTGTGTATTACAGAATGTAGAGTAGCGCAGGGAAAGCAGCCCACTCACACAGCATCCCATACTCTGAGCACTCGTTACTTCATACATGCAAACAAACATCATGAACAGCATGCCATGGAGATAGGAAAGATAGACACATTACAACAAAGCATTAATTGTGGCACAGCGAAATCTAGGGTCTCTTTATGTGCTACACTGTACACAAGCTTTTAGGAACAAGGATGTTGTCAAGTGACCGAGGACACCGAGATAGAATGTCTTGTGATGAGCGTAACAGAGACAATGGGCCTCACAAGTTAGCCGGTCCGGATTAAATGGTGCCGGTAAAACCATACTACACCGTTTTCCAGACCGGCTAACTACGAGTTCTGTGCCCGTGTGGTGTTACACCCACTAGGTCTGACCTGGCGGACGTAACGCCACCGGCCGCAGACGGACACGTTAACACCGGCATCATTACTGCATGGTGCCAGTGTTTCCGCTGCCCAATGCCCCGGTAATTCCGGCAAGTCTGGTGCCGGTAAATCTCCACAAGTCCGGCGGCAGCCTGCTGGTTTTACCGGCACGGCTAGCGCCGTACTCGTAATGAGGGCCAATGGCATAAAAAACATGCTAAAACTGCAACTTTCAAAAAAGCAAAATACATAGGGCCTCATTACAACTACGGCGGTAGCTGTGCCGGTAAAACCGGCACTGCTGCCGCCAGTGTCGTTTTTTTACCGGCGCCCGGGAGTGGGCAATTACTGAGTCATTACGGCCCCGCCAGACACGGTAATTGCCCATTCCCAGGCACCAGTAAGAAATGCTCCTCATTCCCATTCGAGCCCCATATGGCTCAATGGGAATGGTGAGGCCGGATGCACCGGCACCATTCAGAACATGAACACAGAACATTCCGACATGGTCTGCTCGCGGGTGCCGGTCTGCCCGGCAGGTCAGTCCTGGCGGCGGGAAGGCACCCGTGAGCAGAACTCGTAGTTGGCCAGTCCGGTAACAACAGTACCGACAAGCTTACCGGTAGGGTTGTTACCGGACCGGCAAACATGCAATGAGACCCATATCTGCATTGTGAATATGAGGTGTTTAAGAACAGACTAAATCAATGACTCACACCCTGAAGTGATCCGGAAATAAACCTTAAATGAGTGTAGCAATTATTGAATAGAATTCCAGAAAGACAAATTATTTGTTATTCCTATTCTTTCTAGTTTAGTGTCACTGCCCAAAGTATTACACTTGGGAAACCCCTGTTTTTTTTTTTAAGAGGACTGAACAAGAACGCCAGGCACTCCAGAAACAAAGAGCTACATGCTACGGGCAACAGCCCAGAAACCTCAATTAAAAAATAAATAAATACATCTTTTTTTACATTTTATTTAGGGGTAGCAAGGGGGACCACAGGGGTCGCAGCTGCGACCCCTGGTGGCCCCCCAAATGATGTCCCTAGCTGTAGGGATGGTAGGCGTTGTTTGCAATATTACGTGACAAAAGGAACTAGTGGGATTCAATAGACATTCTATGAAGGGAAACATTCTTGGATCATTTCATGCTCAAGGGAATTAGCCAAAGAGATGACTGATGCGTACACACATATTCCTAACAGCGCTCTGTCCTGTGCACCCACAGAGTACTGCTGCCGAGCATGCTTTGCTTGATGCAGGCGGGAGAAGCGCTAAGATAGTTGAAAATAGTGTCTGGGTGTGTTTCTCTTTGAATCACCATAAATGAATGCCGAAGTGTGATTACCAGTGCCCATTCACAAGAGACCTGGTAGCTCATATCTTTATTTGAAATTTGGACAAACGGGATGAGCAAATGATGGCAGCAACATTCTTTTACCAAACGAATAATCTTGTGGCGGGCTTTTAGAGAGAACTATTAAATACACTAATAACTTCTCTCTATATGATCATGATAATGATGTGTTATAGATCAACAATGGCAGTGCATGAAATCACTGAGTATTGGAGCTTTAAGTTGGCGGTATGGTGACCATGCTTTGAAGTTGGCAGTTTGGCACCTGCCAATGCTGTCCAAGCCCCGACCGCTGCAGGCATTAAGGCCCTCATTACAACCCCGGCGCTATTAGCACCATGTTTGGTGCCGGTGTTGTAACGAGTCCGCCATGGTGGAATGGGGAAATACCGCCCCATTCCAAGGTTGGTGGGGCGGTATTTCCCCATTCCACCATGGCCCTTCCCCATTCCCATTTTCGCCCCATAGGGCTCAATGGGACTGGGGAAGGCGCTAAGTACAGTACCGCAAATTGCGGTACCGTAATTAGCACCGAGGTCCCTTTGCGGCACCCTACTTTAACGGCTGGTAAAACCAGCCGTTAAGGTCGGGTCCCGCAAAGGGACCTCGTAATCAGGCGTTAAGGGTTTAACGGCGCCGACACCTTTTACAACGCCGTTAAACCCTTAACGCCAGGGTCGTAATAACCCCCTAACTCTCCAATGGCTCTCCCAGACACAACAGAATACGAGCACAAACTTAAACCTAGCGCAGGCAGTTATTGTTGCAGCTACAAGTTCATCTCCCCAAAGATGTTTTCTACAAAACAGTTGTCCATCCTCAAAGGCGTTTGCTACATGGTTGCCTTCAAGCCCTACACTTTTCAGCGATTTTGTAAGCCTTGTTCCTGAAATATGTTCCTCAGATACATTGGCTGGATGAGACCTTTCCAGTCTTTATACCAGAGTACGCAGGCATGAGGGAGGCAGTGCATTAATAATCTTAGACAATCAAATAGTGGGTTAAAGGAAATACAATGGCCACCACAGTGATTATGCATAGCTCCGGTCTGCTAGCAGAGAAACATATGAAACGAGAGGATAGGTGTTTGTGCTGGGCTAATATTGGCAAGCGTCCAATCTTAGTGGATGGACCCCTGAATTGAAGGGAGTTGATGAGGTGTCGTGCTGAACGACACCAGGTAAAACTGTTCAAGAGGATCTTAGGGGAAAAGGGGAGAAGGTACTTTGGATGGTAGATTTAGAGCACAGAAGGGACTACAGATTCTTGTCGTTGAGAAATTCCTGCAGGTTTGTGGCAATGCTGAGGCAAAGGTCTATGTATCTGGTTTGGTGATGAGGTTTTCCTGAGGATAGAGGTTGTGTTGCAGCTTAGGTAGATTGTAGAAGAAGGTGGTGTAGGGTAGTGGGAGATGTAGGAGATGCAGCACTCAGGGATGATTCCATAGAAGCATAGATATGACAAGAATAAGAAAGAAATGTTTTGTCAGTTGCACCAGAAGCCATTTATTTAAGAGAGCAGGAAACATTGTGTGTCATTGTTCAAAGGTTGTGTAGGATTGTGGCTGTTCAGGCAGTGGGATGTTGAGAACAGATTGGGTTAAAAGGAAAGACATTTGCTGCAAAATACATTAAAAAAAGCCAACAATGCTTGCTGTATTCTCATCTGTGACTAAGAATTCCCAATGCAAGCTCACACAAATATAGCAGTTGCAATCTAAAACGGTTCTTTCATGAATGAAGATGTAGATTTTTCATGACATTTCATGAACTCAATTATAGTTCAATGGTTGGAATTGGACCATCATTAAATGGCCCTCTATTCGGATATTGAGAACTGTGACAAAGCTGCTCTTGTTTGTTAATCTGTGTGGTGTGCTTGCCAAACACATTTAATTCAGCAAATGGTACAGTTGTACTTGCCTCCTAGTTATTCCGAAGGGCTACACCCTACTTGCACAGTCAACTTTCTTAGGCCAACACCTAAACGGTGGTGTGTGCTCACTCTTGCAGTCAGACAGTTCTCTGTCTGTTGTAAGACACCCTTCTTCCACTTGGCGTTTAAGCTAAAATGGTTTTGTCAATGTTCTTGTGATTTGTGGATGTTGCTGTACACCAGGCCCTTGTTCCTTAAGTCTGGGTGTGTCTTGACTACACATTAATAACTGAAGTGAAATGACAGCTCATGAAGATTCAAGTCTGCATTCAAAGGGAGTTTTGCATCTTTAAATAAGAAGGTCACAGTGCACTATTGGTCAAATGCACGAAAGGAAAACTACAAAAGGGAAGCAAAAGGCATTACACTTGTGGGGGGACTTGATGGCATCTAATAGTAGTCAAATGGCATGTGACATCGTGCATATGTTTTTACCACAAATAGATAGACAGCAAAATTGAATGTGTTGGCATTGCTGAGTAACAAAATACATTCCACGGCATAATAAAATCACCAAGATAAAATCAATTCGTGTAGCTCAAATAACTTGCTGAAAAAATGTGCATGAATTGTGATCAATGTCTCAGGAGATAGCTCAGGGGCAACGTGATCGCCTTGGAAGCAAGACGACATGGAGCGACACAGGTTCGATGCCCGGGTCTGTGGTCCCACATCAATCGTGTGGGAAAACTGAATGCCAAAAGGATCCAGTCAAATCTTTTTCCACTGGTGTTAGACACTTGATGCCACCTTTCATTATGGGGGCATGCCCAAGCACCAGAGGAGACAGATGTAAGATCAATGCTCTTGGGACATTTTTACCCCAATAAATCCTGTTTTCAGCCTGAAATCTAGATGCAATCATTGCATTGGTCACTGAAACCTGTTAGGCAAAGCTTGTAGCTGGGAACACTACTCACAACTATGACCACAGGTGTAAGCAAACAAACCTTTGGAATAAGTCTGAACTACACAGTTTTGGTAGCGTGTTGAGCAGTCAGGCTTATCTCAAGAGGGAAATGTGAGCAGTAATGATGTTACACAAAGGTCTGCAATCACAGGTGTTCAAATAAACTCTTATAGTCAAGGTTTCTTGGATAAATACTTATTCATTTATTTATCTGTCAGTTATAAAACATTAATTAGAAGGAGGCAATTATATAATAACATACAAATATACTTCAATACTTTTCAAAGAGGAGTAAAAGGCAAAGGTTATCAGAACATAAAAGACTACGCTCATTCTTAGACAGTTCAAATACTTTGAGTTCACCAGAAGAGTCATTTCAATTCAATAGGCTAGGCCAAAGTCAATGGGCTAAAGTCTTGGAAAGGTTAAAGAGGTTCTGGTAATGAAACGGAAAAGTCTTTGCACACGTTCTTGGAAGTAGTTTGTAAAAAGAAGAATCGTATGGTGGGTCACAAGCTGATTAGGCATGTGAGTTTCAAGCACTTTCACCATGAGAGCTAAGTTCTCTCAGTCTTGTTTTACAGTACCTTACAATGTAGAAAAAGATTCAGCTGAAGACTTCTGTTCCTGGCAGTTCCTGCAGATCTCGCTGTTCCAGTGCCTCAGTCATGGGGACAAGAGGGAGGACATCGGGGGACTCCTGCACTGCACTGAGACGGTCAAAAGATCACAACTGGCAAACTTCAATTTCACTGTCCTTGCTTCTGAGGTCCTACACTCAGCTGAGGGGGGTCAGGCTCGGTCGGTCTGATGTCGTGGGAGTCCCGTGGTTCTTCCAAACATTTTCAGCCAGCTTACAAGTAACGCACACAATCTGGTGTCCCTCTCCCTGACTCTACGGTTTCCTGCAGGACTCTGAGGAAATGCAACCAGCTCCAAAATATCTGTCCAGGTGGCTTACTTGGGAGTTGATGGTCCTACCAACTCAAAGGGAGAAGTCGTCCTTTGCAGGGCTTCTCTGTCGATGCAAACTTGATGATTCAGACCTGCAGCAGGGCTTCACCGGGCAAACCAATGGTCCATGAGTTGCAGCAGCCGTTCTCTTCAAGCTCTTCTTCGTTTCCTTGGACTCTGCTGTCCAAGCCAAGAGACTCGCCTTTTATTCAGTTCTCTCCCATTCATTCCAGCCTAACTGCCACTCACCCAGCAGGGTGGCTGTCCTTGCCAGACTGTCAGCCAGCCAATCATCACAGAGTGCATTTGGGTCGCCTATGAGACTAAGCACAGGGAGTTTGGGGCACCTCCCACACTTCCTGCCTACCCCAAACACTATGGAGCCAGAGGCGGGTTTCACTCCTGAAGCCTGCCAAAGGTGAACGAACAAAGAGACCAAACCTTTTTTGGCGGGCAGAGAAAAACTCTAGAAAGACCTTTCCACAAAGGAATGGCGAAATAAGACGACCAGGAACCATTTTAGCAACGATGACTGGGCGCCATCTTGAAAAACATGGCTCTCGCGTTTTAACGTTACCGGGGCTATGAATAGTTTGCAGTCAGGAAAAATCATATTGGTTTGTTGTAAAACCACTGCCACAAGCCATTCAGAGAGGAAAGGGTAACATTTGACTGTTATATGAGTAACTAGACATAGGGGATACGTAGTAACCCCTCCAGCAGTCTATTGTAAGATAGGGTGTGCTGGGTCTAGAAATTTACAGTGCTAAGGGAAGTCAATTTCACTCCACTGTTGTGGGAAACAGGAGTTTATCCCAGAGAAGGTAGTTAAACCTTGGGAAATCCTGAAAGACTTCCCTGTGTCACGGCACTGAGGGTGCTGTGTGACACACATGAAAAGATGATGCCTATGAGTTGGTTAGACTCCATAACCAAAGGAAACAAACACAGAAAACAATTAGAATAAAAAGTACAAAGTCCCAAAGTTCAGCAAAAGAGCTGGGGGTCTCTAAGGTAGAGAGGAACTAGCACATTTATGAGAATTCTCCCTAACACAACCTGCGTCATAAATCTTGGTAAAGGTGCTGGCACTGCAGCAATCAAACCAGGTACACCCATCCACCCGGTTCGGTGAAAATAGGAGCAGGCACATGGGACAAGCAGGCTTCTGGCATAAAACATGTCCACTGGCACATTAATGTTTGGCAGTGAGGGAATGAATAGGACTTCATGGGTGTCAGGCTAAGCTATACAAGCTGGGCAGCAGGGTTGCACCTGTGGATGCATCCACTCTCCCTTGGTGCGGTTCTGCTGTGTCCTTGGGGCGGACACGTGATAAGAGGAGGACTGCCTCGCAGTCCCATTTGTGGCAGGCACAAGCTGTGGAAGTGGCAGGTTAGAGCGAAACATCAGACTAAAAGTATCCAGCACTTATAGAGAGCTTCACCCTGTTTTTTCCATTTTGGGTTCTGAGGTACTGGACTCCAGTGCGACATTTACATGGCATGCAGTGGAGGCGGCCTCTTGGTGAAGATTACAGACACTGCAGGCAGACTGGAGCTTGAGTAGTATCAGGTGCAGTCGTGGGGGGGCGCAACAGAGTAAGGAAGATACATTCACACCTACCACCCAGGGCCCAGTCTGGTAGCACCCAGAAAGAAATAGAAAGGAAAAGAACAGAGGAAAGAACCAGGATTGAGAACAAGCATGGCGCTGCAGCAGGCAACCACAGCAAAAAGCGGGGATGGGAAAGTAGGCCACACTGATTTAGGCCGGAAGCTAACTGCAAGAGGTGCATGAGCTCAGATCCGAGTTCCTGTTATTTCCATGGGACGCTGGCAGTGAGCAAAGGAAAGAGTTATTGCCCTGTAGCGATAATAATGGACTTGCCTGTTCTCAACCGAAGTGCACAGGTATGTTTGGTGCTCATTGATGCAAAGGAAGCCTTATGATGAGCACAATGGTATAAAATTTGCCATGTTAGGAGCCCAGCAAAATAAAACGGACAACTCCTGATAGATCCGCGTGATGGAGCCTGGAGTTTTGCAGACCCAGGCTGACATTGGAAGGCTGGCCCCATATTCTGGGGAGAGGTATCAGTTCCTGTGTTTGTGTTTCCCTGGACACTAGAAGAGCGGTTCCAGGAGTAGCAGTGGCAGGTTCTCTTCTGATCTCTGAATTTGTAATCCTGGGAATGCCACTGATTCGAGGTTGAAGTCATGTTTAATCACAAACAACCGCTAAGGGCACATCAGGCCAAGATGGATAAATTCACCAAGCCAAACATGAAATGGCTCACCACAGTGGGTGGCATTTTTGTGAGGGGGTGAACACCTGGATGAAGTAGAGGAGTGGGCTCCAACCATAGATATCCTGAGTGAACAAAGGTTGTCAAGGCTTCTATGGGACAACATCTGGTTCTTGGTTACAGCACATGATGACTTAGACTGGGCTCAAACAAGAAGGTGAGAATAAGAGATAATAGAATTCCATGGGGAAAAAACCTTGAGACTCTGTGAGAGGAGCAACCCCGAGGAAGCAGATATCTACTGCTGAGACAATGCATTAAGACGAAAGAGCAACAGAGCAATACAGCCACGAACGTGGACTGACTAAACACTGCTTTTTTACTTATGCATTGAGTTTCCTGTGTAGGAAATGTGAACCCTCAGTTCAGGTTCAGGTGGGTGCAGAGATGAGACAGGGGCATCTTTATGTAATAGAGTGGGAAAGAGATTACAACCTAGGGTGTGAGCAAAAATGTGGGAACAGACTGTTTTCAGTACTGGTCCCAAATAATATGTATTATAAACACGGTTTAAATAAGGACATCTCACAGGTGAACTTGCCCACAAGAAACAGGGCATGAACTGTGTTGACAGCTTTTTCCATGAGTGGTGTGGGTGATAGAGGGCTGAATAAAGGGTCATTAAACTGTGCATAAAGTTACACCTGCACATAAGACACAGGGCCTTTGTTTTCCCCATTATTACCAACAAATGCTGTTGCAAGGGAACTGTGAAATGGTGCTGGGGTTTGATAACGGGTGTGTGCAGTTTAAAATATGTTCACAATAACTTACATTAAAATTGTGCAGGTTTTTGATTAGGTAAGAGTTATAAGTTTCCCTTCCCTTTCACTTTGCAGATTAAGTCCCTCTGGCGCAAGGTTCTTTTTCTGTACTATGTATTAAGGAGTAATGAATTGCATGAAATGTACATCTGCATTATTTTCTAGGTGAATAGAAATTACACAATTAAATGTGTTCTAATTTTTTTAATGGAGTTTAAGTAGGGGTGGCCTTTACAGAACACATAAACGTATGTACATTAGGCCATGGTACAGGTCCCCCTAACCATGGTGTAATGTCGGCTCTATCTTTAATAGTGATGAGGGTTCTTTTAAACTACACCTTATTAAATGCTGCACTGTCAGCACTGGGAAGTGTTCCCTATTTTACAACACTCACAGCACAGGCAAAGCATTTTTGTATTTATTGAAATGTGATCTCCCTCAGCCTTAAATACAATAAGGGCCTCCTTACAAGTTTGGCGGTAGCCTTGAAGGTAACACCGGCAGGCTGCTACGAAACTTGCCATTTTTTTGGGCACCCGCAAATGGGCAATTACCGGGTCATTACGACCCTGCCGGACCCGGTAATTGCCCATTTGCGGGCACCGGAAAAAAGATGTTCCCCATTCCCATTTGGCCCCATAGGGCTGAAAGGGAATGGGGAGGTCGGATGCACCGGCCCCGTTAATAACTGTGCCGGTGCATCCGATGTGCTGTGCTTGCGGGTGCCTTTCTGCCCGCCGGTCTGATCTGGCAGGCAGAAAGGCACCCGTAAGCACAACTCGTACTTTGTCGGTCCGGGAACTACGGAACCGGCATGCTTACCAGTACCGTAGTTCCCGGACCGGCAAACTTATAATGAGGCCCAGTATAAAACTCACGCTAGCAAATTACAATATCATATTCTCATTCTATGAATATTCATTTTCAACCTCTGCGATCTATGCACAGTAATGCCATGTTTTTTTCAATACGCATTCAAATTTTACTGGACCTTCAAGTAGCGAAAGGCACAGTGAATTTGATCACTATTATACTAAGGTATTCTATTTGGAAATAACGCACACCTCCTCTCCTTAGTGGCAATCACCACCTTAATTTCCTTGCACCCCAGGTACTAATAAGGGAAATAATTCCAGGGTACTTATCTAATTATATTAGGGGAGTTTCATACTCCCATTTGAATTTTTTCTTTTGAGCTATGGAGCAAGCACAGACCATCTTGGATTGAATGTCTCCCAGTCAGGAGGCTCTTCCTGGTCCCTTCCTCCCTTTTTCATACAAGATACTCTGTATCAAGGTTATGCTGGTTCAGAATCACTCATGGCCAATTCTTCAGATGGTATCCAAATTCAGCACACATCTTATGGGGACAGTGTTCTTCAACCCGGCAGCTTTTCCATAGTCACAATGCTCTCCTCTGTACTCAGACTATCTTTGAAGTGTCCAAGATTCCTATGATTATGTCATAATTGTGTCACACTTCTATTGACATGCCTCATAGTTAGACACTCCTATAGAATACACACCCCACATCTGTATTGGGCGTTTCTATTTCTGTATTTGTGGTCAGAAATATGGTGGAAGTCAAAAGTACTCCTGATAGTTTAGAGAGCAATTTGTTTGTGTTCCCTAATACAAGGCAGAAAAATGCTAAATTAATGAAACTACTATTATTATAATTCTCTTGTTTAGACACACATATAGACACGTGACCTAACTATTTGGCATATTGCAAATTAATTTATGAATGTTTCTCATTTTAAAAATGCCTGAGTAAAGTATATAATACAAACTTGCTGTCAAATTAAAGAGGAGTTTCTACTCTTTGAAAACACACCCATTCTCAACTTCCTAAGTCTTATAGTTTTGGAATAACGAATAATACTCTTTTTTGCATGTAGGGTTGATGGTAAATATCATGTGTAAATTGAAGCCAAGGGAAATATACATGATTGGACATGCCTTGCAATTCAACTAGGGGTCTAGTGCTCAGCACATGCAATGACTTAATTGCTTAATTGCCAGGCATTTTTTGACAGGCCCCATTGTCCTGCTCACTTTAGTACCAGCTGATTTCTTTATGAGATAGAAAGGTCTAAAGAGACCATCTAATCGATGAATTTGCTTTAAAGACTGGGTCATAAAATAGGCCATTTTGCTACTCTTGATGTTCATATTCGATGAATACCACTCATACTACATTTTCTTGTTATGTCAGTTTGTTTTTATAACAGTATACCCTGGAAGACTCCCAAAGGGACCTGCTAGCTTGCTCTAAGTTCAAATCACTTTAACTTCAAATCAGCAAAATCTAGGTCTATTGAAATGAATACACATGTTATCCTAACCAATAGAACCATTCCTTCTTTTTTCTTCATTTATGCATGCTTAATTTTTACATTTGACAGTACCTCACATAATTTGAATGCAATGCATTGCAGGATGTAATCCACTTATGAATATACTCTGCGACATTTAGAAACAAACTAGCGGATGTACCCGTTCTCTGAACAGGTTCTGTAGACGGACATGATAACACTCTCATCAATTGTTGAAAATGAATAATCCTGTAGGTCGCTGTTCCGCCTCACCCTGGCGAGGTGTAATTTGTTGAGGTGCATTGCAGTACAAATATCTCATAAACCAACCGTTCATCCTAGGGTCTTGAAACATGTTTTTTTTTAGGTCTCACAGGGATTCAACATTGTGCCATGTCGGGACCGGTTGAGAAACAACATTTTTTGTTTCCCTTCCAGGGAATATGGTTTACGGCTTCATCGGCAGGCACCATCTCGCAAAAATCCTCTGGAAAAGTAATTTCAACTGATGCAGAAAACATTTTTGTTTCCCTTGCCGGTGAACATGGTTTAAAGCATTTTACAACAAATGTTGATTTGCATTGAAATCCCGGGAACGCGTGGCGTATCCAAATATCATTTAGCCAGTAATGTCCGCAGTGTCCTAACAGGTAACTATACAAAATCTGGTGTAGATTGGTGAAACGGCATGGAATTGTATAAGGGACAATGCTTTGCCAAGCCACAAACCCACAAATCCTGCCACAAACCCACAGACAAATTTTGACTTTTATATATATAGATAGTAGGTTAGTTGAGAAAATCACAGGTGAATGCATTAGCTTTATGCATTGTTTGACATGGATATTTATACAGTGCATGCTGGATTTATTTCCTTGCTGATTCAAATTGCACACTTTGGCCTTTCGCTTCGCCAGTGTGGCAGGTACAGCTCTCCTGTTTTCAGTGCTGTCTTTAATGGGAGCAAGTGACAGTTAAAAATGTTACTGTATAAAACAATGCATTACAGAAGGTGGCACCTATTCACTTGGCTTGGTCAGTTCAATATTTCTCCAAACACTGGAATCATATATGTCACCCGGAGAAGCAGTGCAACTCTTCAGTGGCTCTCACTTTGAATTCAAGCAGTCTTTATTTGCCGTCAATTCTCCCCACGGGGTCATGCAGGGTATACGCAGGTGCATCATGCTGTTATGTTGAGAAAATTATTCCCATTTTGTAAGGCTGGAATATGAAGGGACACTAGTGGCTGATATGCGGTGCTTATGGGACAACTTGAGGGGGCAGCCTGGGCTTCATCTGCGTGTATACTCCCCTTCCCCCTCACATCAGACTTTTTTTCAGTCAGATCTGCAACTGGGGCTGTTGTCTGTGTATGTGAATTTGTTATTTGTGGTGGGGGATTTTAATAATGAGATGGACCTTAGATTGGACAAATCGGGTAGGCCTGGGCCACAGCAGAGGAGACATACACTCCTAAACAGGTGTGTACAATGGATGGGGCTCACTGGCATCTGGAGGCAATTACAACCCAAAGAGAAAAGGTTCCTGCATACAGAACCATTTCCAGATTGCATTATCTGTTTGTCAAGTTTAGTGGCTGGGTAGTTTTCTGAAGGCTTGTTTCCTCCCTACAGGGATATCAGTCCACTCACCACTGCTGGTAGACATCTGAAGCATGAGCATCACCACACAGGGGATGTGGCAATTAAATGTGTATCACCTTGGTGCCTGGAGTCAATGACGCAACTGTAGAACATCACTGAATGCTATTCAACTAATCTCAATGCAGTGGGGAATAGAAGATTTCTGTTGGAGACATAAAAGACTGTCCTGTGTGGTAAGCGATGGCTATAATTGCTTTAAGGGAAAAACGAAAGATGAAGACATTGCAACAATTAAGGCACACCTCCCGTCTCTACAGAGTGGATTTCTTCTAGGTGGGGAATATAGGGTGCATCAGGACATCTGGTAACCTTAGACACATACCTGAACTTAGTCTTGAACAATGAAGGCTTAGAGGCTTTTAGGTGCATCCAACAGCACGGCAGAACTCTTTAAAATCTGCAGAGAACTGGCCACCCCTTCTGCAGTCTCCTTCTCTCCCCTTCATTCCCAGTCCCTATGAAACGCACTGGCCACACACACTTCACAACCAAAACTCTGGATATTCTGAGCACCCTTGCCACCCTCAAGCCCAACCCGTTCCTCACTCTTGCGTCCTATGGCTTATCACCCTCCTTTGTCCTCTCTCTCCTCCTTCTCACCTGTCACATCTGAAGGAGTCACCAGAGTTGTCTGCTCCATGGAGGTCTCTTCCAAACAGGTTTCCCCCTGCTCCTCCAGAACCATCACGGACCACAATGGCTCTCTTGCCCCTGCACTCGCTGATCTCGCAACCACTCTTTTGCCACTGGATCTTTCCCCTTCACCCTCAAAAAACTCCCTTTGGTGCCCCTTCCAGAAAAAACCTTCAGCAGACCCCACCCATTTCTATCACTGCCTTCCTTGGGAAACTGCTAGAAAAGCTGGCCTTTCCACAACTAACCTCACACACTGAACTTGTTGGTGGTCTCCACAACCATCAATCTGGATTCCGAGCATCCATAGGCAAGAAAACTGCTCTTCTGAATACCCGTGAAGAACTGCTCACATCTCTGGATTCTACATTTCCAGCTATTCTCATCCTACTGAATCTCTCCTCTGCCTTTAACAGGGTCAAACATTCTATCCTCATAAAACAGCTCCATGATACCGTTGGTATCTCGGAGCGGGCAGTGGACTGGCTGACATCCTTCCTATCTGACTGATCGTCTCAAGTCAATTTGGGGACCTTCTCCTCTCCTACTTCCTTCTCCACCTGTGGTGTCCCCCAGAGCTCAAACCTCTCCACCTGGCTCTTCAACACCTACCTTTCTCAGCTGGCCCTCCTCCTTTCCTCCTTCTCTGCCAACTTCCAGTGCTACGCAGATTACACACAATTCTTTTTCAAACTTCCTGCTGACCCTCTTGCATCCTCCATCATCCCTGACTGCCTATCTGCCATCCAGTCCTGGTGCACTTCCAACGATCTCTACGTCAATGCCAGCAAGACGGAGATCATTCCCATTGGGACCCCTGATCCATCTTTTCTCCCTTAACTCAGGCCATCCTATATGGCTCTCCCCCTGCTCCTTCATCTGAGGCCAGAAACCTTGGAGTCATCTTCGACTCCTCTCTCTCCTTCTTCCCTCTCACATAAGACATTGCCAAGAAGTCCCACTTTCAACTCTTCCATCTCAAAGAAATTCTCCCTTGTCTCACTTTCCCCAGAAGCTCAATGTTAACTGAGCCCTGGTTCTCTCTAAGCTTGACTACTGCAATAGCCTTCACCTGAACCTACCTTATTCCACTCTACGACCCATCCAGCTATTTCGGAATAGGGCAGTAAGACTTATCCTTGGCCTTAAGCCCAGGGAATGCATCTCTCCTGCCCTAAAAACTCTTCACTGGCTCCCGGGTGCTGCACGGATTAAATTTGAATCCCTCTCCATCATGCACAAGGCTGTCTGGGGCCTGGGACCACGTTATCTGCAACTTTCCCTAACTAAATACTCTCCGTCTAGACCAGTATGGTCCTCTGGCACCAACTCTCTGTGTGTAGAGCATTTTGCTAAAAAAGGACTGAAGGGTGATCACTTCCTTCAGCTGGCTGGCTCCTTCTAATGGAACAGCCTCCCCCTTCCTCTTCATCTTGAGCAGGACTTCCTCAAATTTCGGAAGCTCCTCAAGACTTTCATTTTCACCTCCTCCTTCCCTCCTCTGCTAATTTCGCAGTTGTTGTGATTGGTGACCAGGGCCCTTATGTATCCTCGGAGACCTGGACTCCCACACTCAATTACCCTGGCCTCTGCCTACCTCGCAGCACTTGCCCCGGCACCCGCCGGCCTTCAACCTGTAGGCTTGCACTATCTACTCAATGTGGCTCCAGTCCGCATAACACTTATCATACTATACACTTCATCTGCTGCTCACCCACAAGCATAGACTTTCCTGCACTTAACCCTGCCCCCACTTCCCCTCTTCACGCTGACTTGCATGTTCTGAATACTCACAGGGCATAGTA
Source organism: Ambystoma mexicanum (assembly GCF_040938575.1). Lineage (NCBI taxonomy): Eukaryota > Metazoa > Chordata > Amphibia > Caudata > Ambystomatidae > Ambystoma > Ambystoma mexicanum. The sequence goes on along the minus strand of NC_090934.1, from coordinate 1,441,869,469 downwards.
GTTTCGTCTTTATCTTCCACTGTATTCACTGTTATCCCATGTGCCCTCTCTGTTGACCGGTGGGCACTTTGACACAGAATTGACTTACTGTATACGCACCTAATAAATGCACAATAAAATGAAAATAAATTTAATAAAATTAGGCAACAGACCTGATTGTAAAAGAGGCAGAGACTTCTAGATTTGTCAGGAGAATCAGAACAGCTTATAATAACTGGTTAATGGAGGACCAAGGTATTGCTAAATTATATGGAGGTTTTGGGATAATCTGAGTTCATACTGAGTTCCCAATTGACAGAATTCCAATGGAAATTCCTAGTGAACCCTATGTCCACGACAGAAATTGAGCAGGTCAAGCTCCTGTGTTTTGCTCATAATATAGGCAGATATCCTTAATAAAGGTAGAGGCCAGCCAAGGTCCTTGTAGATCAGAAGACTGGAGTCATTAACCATCTGGTCCACATGGACCAATGATGTTCTATGACAGAAAAGGCCACCGGGAGGAAACTTAGAAGGCTATTTAATGCCACTGTTTTAGCAGACAGAATAAAGATCCTTACGGCAACTATGCAATTATGGCTCTAGGCTTAGAAAAGACCTTAGATTCCATCATGTGGTCTTTTCTGTAGGCAGTCCTATAAGAAATGGGTTCCAGGGGTGATGTTTTATACTTGGGTGCTTCTGCTTTATGTGAAACCCATTGCAAAGAGCCAAGGTCAACAGACACCTTTCAAGAGAGGACAAGGCTAGTTTATCCTAGTACCGTGGTCTCTGGCTGAATGGATAAATACAAGCCCGATGATGAAAGGCTTGCAATGGCCTGATGGGTTGAGTTGGACATCGGATCTCGTTATATGTAGACGATCTTCTGGATTACTTGGTGGGGTCACGAGGTCCAGGCCCAGGTTTATAGACATCATAGAAGAATATGCATGATGCCATGGACACATTCAATTTTAAGAACTATACAAAGAGGAGAATAAGCAGTTCCTATCAAATGCCCAGTGCAAGTGGTGAAAGGCCCAAATACATATTTGGGTACATAACTCACTACAGATTAAAGGGATGGTCTAGTAAAAATTTTTATTTAAAAAATAGATAGGCCACATAAAAAAAAAGTACTAGCATCCTCCGTTTTAAAACTTCCTATGTAAAAGTTTGAGCTATTCAAGCTCAAAATTCGAAAAAGCAAGCACAGGGGCGCAGCCATTTTGTGAAATGGAGGCCCTCCTGTGCTGGCTTTTGCTTTTGCGGCACTAATGAAGGAAAAGCCAGCCAGCTGTAGTAAACAAAGTCTACCGCTGGGTGGCTTTCCCTTCATTAGTGCCGGGACTCGGAGGACGCGGACCGGAGACCAGAGCAGGAAAGCTGCAGCTGAATCTCGGTAAGTGCTATTTATTTTTTTTACAAAAAAATAAGCACTAGCTGCGGTTTTTTTTCTAAGTTTTCCGGGCTGGAGGAGCCCGGAAAACATAGAAATAAAACCACAGCTTTAAAAACGTTGTATTTATGTTTGCGGTCGCTTTTGAAGCGACCGCAAACATAAATACAACGTTATTGTGTTGGAAAACGCTGCGGTTTTTCTTTCCAAGTTTCTAGGGCTCCTCCGGCTCGCCTGAGAAACTTGGAAAGAAAAACCGCAGCGTTTTCCAACACAACCACGTGTGTTTCTGCCTGCTGTGGCTATCACTTTGGGTCTCCGGTGCTGAGCACCGGAGACCCAAAGTGAAAGCCACAGCAGGCAGAAACACACGCGGTTATGTTTACATGCCGCGTAGTGTTTCTACCTGCAGCTGATTTCCCATTTGGGGCTCTCGGGCTCCCCGTGGGGAGCCCGAGAGCCCCAAATGGGAAAGCAGATTCAGGCAGACAAAACGCTGTTGTTTTCCGCAATGCCGCGTTGTGTCTGCCTGAATCTGCTTTACCATTTGGGGCTCTCGGGCCCCCTGTGGGGAGCCCGAGAGCCCCAAATGGTAAAGCATATTCAGGCAGACACAATGCGGTTGTGTTGGAAAACGCTGCGGTTTTTCTTTCCGAGCCGGAGGAGCCTGAGAAACTTGGAAAGAAAAACCGCAGCGTTTTCCAACACAATAACGTTGTATTTATGTTTGCGGTCGCTTCAAAAGCGACCGCAAACATAAATACGTTTTTAAAGCTGCAGTTTTATTTCTAAGTTTTCCGGGCTCCTCCAGCCCGGAAAACTTAGAAAAAAAAACGCAGCTAGTGCTTATTTTTTGTAAAAAAAATAAATAGCACTTACCGAGATTCAGCTGCAGCTTTCCTGCTCTGGTCTCCGGTCCGTGTCCTCCGAGTCCCAGCACTAATGAAGGGAAAGCCACCCAGCGGTAGACTTTGTTTACTACAGCTGGCTGGCTTTTCCTTCATTAGTGACGCAAAAGCAAAAGCCAGCACAGGGGGGCCTCCATTTCACAAAATGGCTGCGCCCCTGTGCTTGCTTTTTCGAATTTTGAGCTTGAATAGCTCAAAATTTTACATAGGAAGTTTTAAAACGGAGGATGCTAGTATTTTTCTTTTTATGTGGCCTATCTATTTTTTAAATAAAAATGTTTACTAGACCATCCCTTTAAGGCTCAACCTGACATGTATAACATGTGGCTCTTGGTAGATGTGGAACATTGGGCAATGTTGTGCTCCCCTTCTTGTGACAGGCGGCAGTGTTCAAAATGCTGATACTCCCCAGGTAGATGTATATTCAAAAATACCTGTTATGAGATACCAGGGGAATACTTTGATAGTATTGAGACTGTGCTTCACAAAACTCTTTCAAAACCTGATTCCAAGGATTGTACTCTGTATGCTGTGTCTGTCAGTCTGGGAAGGGGACTGGATCTCCCAGATCCTGGATACTAGGAAGTACTACTGGACTTCCCAAATGATAGTCGCCAATAAATGGGTGCTGTGGCGATTCCAAGAAGATCGTCATCTCTCCCCAAGGAGAAGCCACCCCCTTTGAGACAGGGGAGGTTAACCTGCTAGGAATCATCCAAAATGACAGTGTTATTTAGAGCGAATAGGTGATTTGGCCGAATTTCAGCCGTTCAAAAATTTCAAAAGGCCGAAAAGTTCGACCAAATCACCCATGCGGTGCTAAGGGGTGCGGGGGTGTCACCCGCACCTTTGCTCACTATATTGTTAGCACGGGTTGCGAGGGGTGTCCCCTGCAGCCATCCCGAAAAAAAACAACAAATAAAAAAAAGGTGGGCTGCAGGGGTGTCCCCGCAATCTTGCACACTATATTGTAAGCAGGGGATTGCAGGGGTGTCCCCATAGCCATCCCAAAAAAGCCACACAAAAAAATAAAAGCAAGGACCCTGCAGTGCAAGATCCCGATCACGAAAGTGAAAGGGAACAGGCACTGCAGGGACACTGCAAGTCAGCAGCCACAAGGTAAGTAGACATGTGGGGGTATTGTTGGGGTGTTGGTGGGGGCAGGAGAAAAGTTGGAAATGTTCAGGGAAAAAAGACAGAACGTTATTTCGGAAAAATAATGTTCAGTCTTTTCTCCCTCGAACATTTGGATCTCGGGCTTTCAACCCCGATCCGGTCTGCTAAGCTTAACATCCTCTAAGGTACAGCATAAGTAGTATTCCCCTGGAGGTGACCCCCCTTAGAAGACAGGAGAACCTCAGAGATGTGTGCAAATTCCAATTCCCTCCCTCCAGACTCCAACCCCTTTATGGGATATATGGGAGAAATGGGATATATGGGAGAAATGGGATATATGGGAGAAATGGGATATCTGGGAGAAATGGGATATCTGGGAGAAATGGTGTATGATAACCATATAACCCCATGTGTAGTAGCTGACTCTGCTTTTGGTGCAAACTCTTTAACCAGTTATCATGGAAGACAGCAAACAGGTGGACCGACCAACCCCCCAGTAGGAGTGTCCTTTGAAAAATGGATCGGAATAGCTGATCTGTGATGTCTGCAGAGTTCAATGGTGCTGAACCTACCAGAGGAGGTGTGGCCGGTGAGGAAGGGTGAATGTCAGACTGCGTCCCAGCCAACGTTCGGCAGAGCAGACCAGTAACCAGAAGAGTCCTGTCTGATTATGCAGATGAGAATAACATTTCTCAGAGTTCCTTGGAAAAGACCTGAGGCCACCAAAGTTTGCCTGTAAGGAACGAGCGGGATAGAGGATTTGCAAGCTGCAGAGGCCAGTTGATGAGTCACATTAGGGGCCGTGCAGCAAGAGAAGGCCAGTGCAGACTCCATACACCCACAAGGGAGCATCACTCGTCAGCCGCAGTGGCTCCATTGGACTGGGAGGTGGGTGGCAAAGGAAAAGGGAAGAAAGCCCCAGAGTGGGGAGAGAACCAAGAAGCGCTGCAGTGGGTAGGGAACTTAGAACCCCCTGAGTGGAGAAAGAACCAAGTAGCCCCAGAGTGGGGAGAGAACCGAGATGCCCCGGAGGTCAGAGAGAGAAGGAAACACAGCCTTCCTTTTTATTCCATTGTATATGCCAATTTTCTTACTGGCCCCAAATCATTATTTTGCAATGGGTCCAGATATTGCATAAAAATATATCAACAAGGTGATAAGCCTACATCTATCTCACATTCTGTGAGCATGGTTCAGAAATGAGGCAAGTAGAGTGAATCAAGTGCTACCAGGATTCCACCAATTTGAAAAATGGGCTCTCCAAGGATTGCTATGGACTTTTGGGTTAGGAACACCAAGGTACGGCATTAAGTATAGATGTTTTACCTAGATTTAAAATCGGCTTAATACTTTTGCACCCAGCTTCTCCACTGAGCCGGTTGCCATAGATTGGTAGGAGATTAAATCACTCTGTATGCAACTCTTACAGATCAGTACTTCAAGTCAGCCATTAATGGAAGCAGGGATCCTGGAAATGTACATTTCATTAGAGAAAACATTTGGGAAGACGGAAGTCCAACCCGACATTTTCTATAATGCCATTGTAATCAGGTGCCCTCTGGCGGCATTAGCCTATGTTTATAATCCAATTGCTAATTCTGCATGGAAGCCCCTTATCCTTTTTATACGAGGGCTTTCCAAAACTAGGCTTCTCAAAATGTGTCCCGGCTATCTTTTGAAGTTGCATTTGAGATCACACTGCAAAGTTGTGATTGTCTGAAAATTAGAGTTTAAAAATGTTTAGTATTTTTTGACCGAAGAGAGTTATGAACGAAGGCAGACTCCGCCCCTGAACATAATTGCAAGCGTTAGCATTGCGACATTCCAAGGGGGTTGGAGCGGTAACATGGACGAGCAACCGAATAAGATGATGAATGCCGAGCAGCCCCAACACGTGCAGGGAGTAAACCCGCCAACCTCTTACTAGATTGGGAATGCTTTCTGGGCTAGACTGCAAGGCACGCACAAACGCCTGCCTGCCCCCCGCATACAAACAGGGGCCACATAGGCAGCCGGTGCCCAACTTCGGCAAGGTTATGCATATGAATGGATGCCATATGGGTAAGGGACAGTGAGTGTCGTACAGCCCTGATCTGGACGTAGACACGGAGACGCCCGCACACACCACCTGATTAAGAATACAGTAATTTAGCGCCTCACTTCCCTTCTAGGCAGCAATGCCAATTAATCAACCCACTAACAACTTCACCCTCTGCATACTCCTCTCAAATTCTAACCAAACACAACCCCAAACCTACAACACAACAATCTGCACAAACTTCACTACACTGCAGCAACAAAACAAAGCACACATAGACCCGCACAACAGCACACAACGTCTTCCGACAGTATAACATCCCAAGCCCAGCCAACGGGATTCCGGGCTGAGGCTGCCAACAGCACATCACTGCTCTCTGGCACTTCTCCAGCTCATCCCACTAACTCCCCACCCACCCCTCCTTTTTTTTCAGAGCTGCCAGAGTACCAGGGTACCACTCCGGTGGTGATAGTGCGCATTAAAAAATATCCTTTAACATTAACATTAACATGATTGCCTTTTTAAATGTAAATATTTCGTCTTCAAAATGGGACTGTTTTTTATCTAAAATCACATGCGTCATTTTATTCATGAGAGTCTCTGTGAATTTAGGAGCGTTCATTATTTTTCTAAGTGAGCACCCAAAAATCTTTTAGTCTATGCCATCACAGATAATCTACACCTTAGGCAATGCTCTATTTGGTGCTTTTTTGTTATCTACTCTTTGTTATCATTGTGATAGCACCAGGATATAGTGACATAGGCAATATCCGCATTGATTTGAAAACGTTGTCCGAAGAAAAAGTGACGAATGTAGCACAAATATGTAAAATATGCAAAACTGATACTCATTTAAGAAGGGGATGCACAGCTAAGTGGTATGCATAATTCATGCGCTGGCGTCCAAGCTGTGCTCTACAGATTTTATAAAGGAAACTTCTTTGCTCAAAAACACGAGTCTTTTCCCGTCTTGGGAATCCAGTATGTGAAATGCAATTGATCTGTCTTTTCTACTAAAGGAAATTAATATCAGATGAATAAAATGGTTTAAATGTGTGTCTTTATACAAGCATTTTTGTGACCACATTTAAAAAAAGCAACATTCCACCGTTTTGATGGGAATGCAAAAATTCATGAGAACTGAGAAGCCGACTTAAAAAAATCAGAAGGATGGCACAGATGATCAACGAGCAATATTTTGGGTGCATATCTCGCTGTTGGATTTGTTCTCCTGATCTCCTGATACAGCTCAGCGGCAACATGCTCTCCTGGGAAGCAAGACTACACAGAGCCACACAGGTTCGATCCCCAGATCCCCGCTTGGAAACCTCTGGGTATGAAGCCCATTATAAATAACCTATCATGTCATTTCATGCTCAGTGAGATCTGGAGCCCTTGAAATTGAACCCACACTAGCAGAACTGAAATGCATCAGTGGCCACACTAGTTCTTCAGCAGTCCCCAGCCCTGGTGTAGAAGTTGAGCCAACCTTCATTTTTGACTACTCATATGATACAGGAAACACGCATGCACAGGCTGTGGTTATGTTTATTTCTTGTATAAAGTGTCACCTCAGATGAACGAGGTCAGGATCTCAAATCACATATGCCCCCACTGATCATACTTCATGAAAGTTGGCAGCATTGGATAAACCCGAACAGGCAAATGCAAGGGAAGAACCTGCCCAGTCCTTCCGCAAACTAGTGCGACAAGTGCTTCAATTAACATTTTGGGGTGGGCATCATAAAATTCGAAGACTACACATGGGAAAGTCCCTCCTTGCTTTTGGAAGTCAAACTCCTTCCAAGCCTAAAGTTTTGGGAGTAAATGACTAGAATTAAAAATATGTACGTTGATTGTTACGTTAAGCCTAGTTGAATTTTGTCACCTTCAATTTTAAGTCAATATGTTAGACCAAGTATCAATTTTGTTAGAAAGGTTTCAGTTTGGCCAAACAGGGTGAAGTGAGCAACTGGGAAAACATTCAGGGAAATAACAATAGTATAAGCATGTTTAAGAATACTGCTCAGGCTCAGGAAGTGGAAGTCACATTTTAAAATTGTACTGTCTATGGAAGTATTCAAGTTTTATACACAGTCCAGACTCCATGTGGGGTACAGAACTGAATTTACATTTTCTCTCTGCTCTGTCCCTGTATTATACGCTGTTAATGGTACCCTTCGGTACATGTATATTTGCTGTATATTTTTGTAACTTCTGTAACTACTGCTTTTTGTAACATGTTTAAGAGTATGCGCCCGGTTGCCCCTGGGCCTGGTTTTTTGCGCTTTATAAATAAAATAAAATCAAATCAAATCAAATGACCTTACTTTTTTTTTTTTATTTGATTTAGTTGAATGTCAACTTTACAAATATATAAAAAGATCATCATTGTTACAATATAATCAGTCATTTTACATCGTTCATGTTAAAGAAAGAGGAAGAGGAATAAAAAACACATAATAATAAGACTTATGAGTTAGTGGAAAGTATAACAATTATCTTACAAAGAACGTCAGATGACATCATCAAAGTTACATTTTTCATTATCACATGACAGTTGTGTTATTTTATTTTTGTTGTTCAAATGGAAATGCAGCATCAAGTATGTTAATGGTTGCAATTCTGACCGAGATCTTTTTTGTGCTAGAAATTTCAGCCCAGATTTCATTTGCAGATCTTACATTAAGCTTATATTGCATGCATTTAGCCAGTTTGATTCGGTTTTTCACAAAGAACTCACATTCTGTGACAATATGACAAAGAGTTTCTATATGAGATATATTCTTACAGAATCGACAATAAATTAGATCTTTTTCCACTAACCCTCTTCTGAACAGAATCTCATTTACCGGCCAGAGATTCAATCGGAATCTTAACATTTTCTGTCTATGGACAGAGGACGGTCATTTCACAAGATAATCAGCCATCATACGGAATCTCTTATGACCAAAGACATTCCTGTCAAAATCTTTCAGCTTCATGCATTTATCTTGGGTGAGTGTCCAATCGAACTGATATAGTTTGCTCTTAGCTCTAGATGGATTTGTGAGCAGTAATTCAATTGAGATTTCTGCATTGGCAAGTGCATTTAATACGTAATTTCGCCATTTGGATGGAAATAGCTGGTTTGAGGTCAATAAATGGTTCGCTAAGATGGCTAGGCTATTTTGATTAGATATACCCAGCATACATTTTCTCAACAGTGTGCACATTTTCCAAGTAATTTGCGAGTGTATAGACAAAAGCCCTAGTTCAAACCTTAATAGCATAGTAGGAATGCTTTTTGGAAGATTGAACACAGATTTCAAGAATTTAGCCACTATTTGGTTCCAAAATAGTTGGGTTTTGGGCAGCATGGATTCCATTCCATAAGTAATCACAGGTATGACCTTTTGTTGGTAATAGGTCATAATTGGGTTACATGCAAACTTACAAAATTTCGCCAAGATTATTTTTGCTTGAGATGTTAGCATAGTAAGTATTGTTCATATTATTATTTCAACCGATTTATCCGAAGTTAAGTTGTTAAACATCATCCCCAAATATTTATACTCTGAGACTATCTGTGGCTTTGACCCAGAAATTGACCACTCTTGCTTGTTTGAAAAGGAAGATTTTGGTTTGTTCAGTATCATTATTTGTGTTTTGTCTTCATACATCGTTAGATTATTGGCACATACATAGCGATCCAATGTATCAAGGAGAGTTTGTAGACCCGCTGGGGTTTGTGAAATTAAAACCAGATCATCCGCGTATAGCAGCAAAGATATGATTTGGTTTTCTATCTTTGGAGAGTCTGATGCGGCTAGGGCCAAGTCAACTGCAATGTCCAAAAGAAAAAGATTAAACAATGTTGAAGCAAGAATACAGCCTTGTTTCAAGCCTCTGGCGGTGGAGATAGTAGTAGATAAGAGGCCTTCCATATTCAGTTTTATTTGAATGGACGTATTTGTGTGCAGAAGATTCACCAATTTTATCAATGACTCTGGGCATTTGTATTTCATCAATTTTTTTATGAGAAGATTTCTGTCAACAGAATCGAATGCCATGCGGAAGTCCACAAAGGCCATGTATATGGGTTGTTTCCGTGTGGTGCATGAGGATTTGATAATGTTAAGTAATGTGAGGTTAATAGATGTACCTAAACCTGAAACGAAACCCGTTTGAAACGGGTCTCTGCAGTGATGCGCCATAGACCAAGCATTTAAATCACAGAGAATCAATCTGCAAAAAAATGTTCCTGGCACATCTAAGAGTGCAATAGGCCGATAGCTCAGGGGATTTTGTCGATCTCCCTTTTTGTATAATGGCACAATAATTGAGTGGGTCCAGGATTTAGGCAGCTCTTGGTTACATATGATCAGTTTGAATAAAGTGTACAAAATTGATACCCATAGATCAACATTATTTTTCAATGTTACATTTGAAAGTCCATCGGGACCCGGGGCTCTAGACATGCTAGCCTTGTTAATATAATGACGAATGTCATCTTCGTCAAATTGTAGATCGAAAACGATTGGCATGAGGCTTACAACGTCCTGTTGTACATGAGCAGCATAAATGGCCGAAAAAGTGGTCTAACCAGTCATTTTCTTTTACTCCATTTAGCTCTGATGTTAATGGTGGAGCCTTGTTGGTTGCATTGAGCAGCTGCCAAATCTGAGCGGTGTTCTTATTTTGAATATGCATTAGCATACTCTCACCCTCTTTTTGTTGTAAAAATCGTCTATATTCAATCATCCAATTTTTATAGGCTGTTTTAATGGATTTCAAGGCTGCATCTCTATACGCCGCAGGTACCGTGCAAGCTTGACGTTTCTGCTTCCTAAATAATGCTTTCCTAAGGCTGACAGTGTTATCATTAGCGCAAGGTGTTTTTGATTTGGTGTTCTGAAAAGTAGCATACAGCTGCATTAAATCATAGGGCGCAACATTGTCCACATCTGTGTCACTCATACCCGCCTGATCAAAACTTTTCAGGTGATCTCTATATTTAACAAGAGATTTTTCCGACCATTTTAATCGGTTCTGGGAGTTATTTGAGTTCACCACACCTTGAAACCATTGTCTTTGTGGACAAGGGGAAGATGACATGACCAGTTTGAAATTTAGCGGTTTGTGATCGCTGTATTCAGATGATATTACTGCAAATTCTGAAGTGTGATCAAACAGGCTTCTAGTGACAAAAATGTAATCAATGCTCGTGCTCTGGTTGCGACTGGCCCAAGTTGGATTGGGGGGAGAATCAGCCGCACTAGTTCCATTCAACATCACCAGATTCCACGCTTTGGCAAAAATGTTCCATGATTTAGCTCAGTCCTGCTTTCTTGATACGTTCTTATTTACAAGATGGATGTTCAAATCACCTGCAATAATGACATGAATAATGCCACTTTCCAGCATGATATGCTCCATTGAAGATGTCAGATTTTTAAAAAACAGGTTAGTCGAGATGTCCACAGGATTCCAATATATGTTAATACATGCTATTTTTATGTAATTAAAAGCCAAATAGGAGCATTGTATAAAAGGATTAACAGTAGGCAAGGAGTTGCTCGTATGGCAGGTACCAGATTAATATCATAGTTATTCCAAACCGGCGAACTGGTCATCCAGGTTTCTTGGAGGAGAATAAGATCGTAGTTTCCCAGAATAGAACGAGGGTTATTAATAAAATGGCTAAAACCTCGGGTATTCCAACTGATTACTGTTAGGCTCACTTTGTCATTTTCGGAGTCTAGTTACACTCTAGTGATGTGACTAAATTCTTTATGTTCTGGTGCATTTTGTCTGGGAGTATAAGAGACAGGATTCCGAGGATTCTTGAGACAAGATTTTATTGGACTTTTTCTATTATGATTAGATGTAACCAGGAATCCCAAGTTAAACAGGGCAACCTCAGCAGCACAAATTATGTTATGCATTATTAGAGAGCGAGTCCATATTAGAGCTGAACCCAAATTATTTTGGTTGGGGAATTCAATCTGATCTAGGTCCTCTGATCGAATTTCTTGTAGCTCAAAAGTATCAGAGAAAATTTTTAAGATACTCTGACGATTCAAGATATACACAGGACAGACTTCAGGTCAACAAGATAGCAACATAGAGTATCTCGTTTCTGGCATGGAACTTGTCTTTTTACTGGGGGGTAAAGGACACTTTTGAGAAGACCCAGGCATAGTAACAGAATCCTGTCTATACATGGTTTGAGATTTTTGTACTTTACGTTCTATAGGCGTTCCTGCTTGGGACATTGAGCCATGTCTCTCATTCAACTGCCATAATTGTGCATTTGAGACTTTTATCTCCCGAAGTTCATTTTGAGAAGAATGTGCATGATTAGTATTCTTAGCAAAGGTGCATTCTGTCGCCTGGTACGGTGCAGTTGGAGTTGGGAGTACAGAAGTGCATTTAGCAGGTCCATTTGTAATAATGGGAATGACAGGGGGACCAAATGTGCGCTGTTCTAAGTACAAATCAATTTCTCGCCTTAGTGCTGTTCTCGCATCAGTGGGATTTTTAAGAGGATCATTTTGTACTTTAGAGGTACAACTGGCGTGAGCTGTTTGGAGAGGACGTGATTGATTCTCAGTGATGGTTGATTGGGATGTCTGCTGAGATACTGCTAATTTAATCAACTCATCTAGTGGAGGATGGTCAACAATTTTTCTGGGAGAATCACTGGATTCAATGAGCTTGGTTTTCTTTAAGTTTACCAGCGCTGTATATTTTTTTGTTATGTTATTGGATGCAGCAAGAGTTCTGCTATTTGCACATGTTAAGTTATTAATAAACTGTTTTGTTGCAGAGGTCGCAACTAGTTTTGCAGTTTTCACATTTTTCGTTTTCTTTGGAGCTTGGACTTTTTTGGGGTTTAAATTTTTTGGGACCGAGATGTTAGTAGTCCTTACATCAAAAACCGGGTATGGAGACTTCAAGTCATGAGAGCCACTCATAGGATTATTAGGGTGACTCGAATATTGTGTGTCATGTGGAATAGGTAATGAATCAGATGCTACACATTTTTCTATAATTATTCCTTTAACATAGGGCACTGGTGTTTTCAATATCGCAGATTTCACCCTAGGCATGATATTTTCAAAAGCAATAGACTCTGAAACAGTTATAACAGATTGGCATTCTGTAATTTTGATTGTTTGTGTGTCAACATCAGCATAAACTTTAATAGCATTCGAAGGATCCTTCTGTTTCTCAACCAGCATCTGAGAACACTCTTTAGAAGCTTTAATTGCATTGTCTAGTTTCTCATTTAGACTATTCTGTAAGTGATCAAAAGCTGTAGTCATAATTAATTGTTCAGGTCTCATAATGTTGACATTTTCTGTGAGATCTTTCAGATTATTGTCAACAGATTCAAATAGCTTAGCAAGTACCATCAGTGCAATGTTCATTACCTCTAAGGTCAGTTGTGAGGTCTTTGAGGGGTCGATATTTTTTACCGATATTTGCGTGTCTCCATTGGATCTCCGAGGTGTGGGTGCTATGTAGGATGCGTCCATTCCTGATATGTTGCAGCCAGATTTCCGGAACAAATCAGGGGATTGAGAAAGATTAGAATCCTCAAAGTGGCTGAGAAACAGGAGTTTGTTGAGTCCAATTCAATCACAGCTTCTTGGCTAGGATTGGATGTATTCAATATTGCATGAGCCGGAGCTCCTGAAAGTGCATTACGTAGGATCATGCTATCCGTGATGGAAGTGTTAATGCCATCAGGATTAGGCAGTGCTTCCACCTGTGTACTGTCCTTGGAAGCTGCTGGGCCGTGGTTAGACGTTCCCGCGTTGGAGTTCGTATCACCTGAACCGTTATTTGGCACTGATAAAGGAGCTATTGAGGCATCTTTAGTAGCCGGCAAAGTTACGCCAACAATGCCAAAACCATATTTGCGAATGTCAATATTATCTTGCACTCCCCCTTTTTTCTTGTTGTTTGTTGTTTTACGTCGGGAAGTTCTCGAAATTGGAGATGAGCAGGTGTTAGTGGCTACCTTAATTGCTGGCTGCTCTTCATATATTTGTTGAGATTCCGACATAATTCGCTGCCGAATGTTCACAGGCATCGCAGTTTTTAAACGATAGATGCCCTTTGAAGTCATAAGTCCAGTAGATCGATTTCCCCTTGGTTCCAGACAAACAAACAATGTGTGCTAGTCACTCTAGCTGTGGGAAAAAAGGTGAATGCTATTTATGAGTTAGCACACAAGAAAAAGAGCAGTGAGTTGAAGCACCTCCGGAGCCCCGGGAGCCACGGGCGCCGCAGCGAAGCGGCAAAGCGGGACTCACCGGGACTCTTCAGGTGCATGCGCGCGATGCGCGCGCAGGCGCTGTTTTATACACCCGCCCACTAGATGTCACAAAATGCCTATACAGGGGAAATAAAAAGTAAATGAGTACTCATACTATGAGTAAGAGTGTCTATAGTACTATTTCTTTGCAGATTGTCACCTTGTGGGTAGAGTAGTCCTCAGAAGCAGTCCTTTGCTTTTAATAAACGCAGGGAAACGGTCGAGACGTCCGGGCAAAGCGGGACTCACCGGGACTCTTCGGGTGCGGTGCGGTGCGCGCGCAGGTGCTGTTTTATACACTCGCCCACTAGATGTCACAAAATGCCTTACTTTAGAATGCCCAAAAAGGGCTTAATCGAAGCACTGATTGATGCATTCTCTCACAATGATGAGTGCCCCCTTCTACTGCATCTTCCTGCGCTATTTTCCCGCAGGAAACAGACAACACAGCACATGTCAACTATTTTGAAAGTTCAGAGCCAATCAGTTGATTGCTTTTTTGTGTGAATTTTATGGAACGCCGTCTGGTTTTCACAGGGCGTCCACTTCCATGCTATACCCTTAATGCCTCTGCAAGTGTCAGTGCCTGAGAAAGGTCCTCACCCATCAATGGAGAGTTGTACATTTTCATAAATGTTAAATGTGGTCTCCTCTATTTTGAAAATCCACGCATATCTGAGCTTTGAAAGGTCATTATGACACATCTGCTTTATGGAGAACAAACCTTGCCAACAGGAGTGAACATCTGCAGCCATGCTTGAGTAGAATTCTAATGAATTTACTTGACCCCAAGAAAAAAGTAAATCATTTTGAATTGAAAAATCGATACATTTTACTTCAGTTACCTTAGGAAATAGACACGTTGTTTTAGTGTGATACAGACAAACTTTTTAAAAAAAGTGTTTTTAATTGAAGTTGCATTTGACAACCCATTAATAGAAATATGCACATTTGTGTATCCTGTTTGAAAAGCTCCCAAACATCAGTGACCATCGATCAAGTAACAGAGTGTTCCTAAAATGGGAAGTCTAATTCTTCAACTACATCTGTAAAATAAAAGAGCCCTTTATAATGTGTAGGTGAAATGTTGGCCCCACATTAATGGTTACGGCAAGTAGGATAAATGGATGGCTAAGAGAAAATAAAAACCCATTATCTGGCAAAACAAAAATGCTGTCAAGAAAGGAGAGATCTTGCTCCAAGCACGAGTTCCAAAAGGTATGTGTGATGTCGTGCGATCACGTGTGAGTCGTCACGTGTTGTGGGTGAGCGGCGGATGGCATGGGGAGTGAAGACGCGATGAACCTTGCTTGGTGTCCGCTCCTTTATTTATGAATGGCGCCGTCCAGGGAATACAAGGTTCCAACCCCGGATGCTTTGCTTTAAGCATCGCCAACACTGGTGACCAAGAGACCGAGGACCCGCTCATCCCTCCACCAAACGGTTGCTATGAGACTTGCCGTCGAGCGTCGCATGGATGCGGCAAGCCGGAGAAAGGAAGGTGGATTGCAGGAGACGTGCAAGTGCGTTTTGGAGACTTGTGGTGATGCGCGAGTTAGCAAAGGTACGGAGCGGCAGGGACTGCCCACAGGAATGGGGACTACGCTTCCCAAGGTGCTGGGCGGCCGCTGGGCATAATGAGGCCCCTATGCCACCAACGAATTTGCAAATAGAACGGGAATAGTTATTCCTACTACAATGAGAACAAGTGGAAGTGCATGGAACTGGCATAAATTCACCTCACTGCCTCCTGCTAATAGGGGGCACTGCCTCAGCTGGATTTGGAGGGTAGCATCTAGGCAAGGTCTGCCTATGAATCAGAGTTTGCCCAGAAGAAATAGGGCACAGGGTGTCTGCGCAAAGGGCAGACAGCACTCAGCACATCATGTCAGACACAGACAATCTCACGGTGCCCACTACACCGCAGGGAGGCCCACCATCAGGATTGCAGGACAATTTGGCCGTGCAGCTATCTGACCATTTTGATGTCATGGAGACCACCAATCTGGAGCCTCGATGGACTAGGTGGGCCAGAAACTTTTATATATATATATATATATTCAGACCATAGGCCCTCGGGACAATGATAAAAGGCATAGTCTACTGTCACTGGCCATAGGGCCCAATGTGAGAGACATTGTTGGTGAGCTCCCGGCAGATTCCACAGACTCCTATGCTGGTTTGAGAGCGGCATTCACGGAATACTGGACTAAGAGTGCCACGTGTTACACACGACAAAGTAGAACAAAGGCAAGTCCATGGACGCGTTTGTGATGCGCCTGCGTGTATTTCATAGTTTCCGACTCCATACTCCCACGGAGTCCTATGGGACTCTACGGGAATGAGGCACAACGTTGTCTGGCAACTTGTCCCGGTGGCACCGGGATATCAGGTGCCGGAAAAGTTTTACCGCCGGACTTGTAATGAAGCCCATTGTGTTGCTGTATAGCAAGCACATCTTATGATGAAGTAATCTACCCATTTGGGCTATGCAATAGCTTACAGTCTGCTTCTCCCTGTCACATATATATTTTTTGTAAGACAAAACAGATATCTTGGATTGTTGCACAAAAACAGAGATATCTCCAGTGCAGAAGGATATGCTTAAATAACTATTGAATGCTTTTTATGGTTCATGGCATGCAGTAGAAAGTACAGGGCTGGATGGTACTGCCTAAAGCCTCTACCCTTGAGTAACAGAACCAAGTACTTCCCCCTAAAACGATCATACTCAGGAGCTTAAGGTGAAAGGAATGTGATTGGAATGCAAGCATGATATTGAAATCCCACTAACTTTCAAATTGTCCAGAGTACTGTTGGAGCCGTTTATTGAAGAGGGTATATCAACTATTTCTTAAGAAAAAAAACCTCCCCGCTACACGACTCCATCTTTTCTTCATTTTAGCGTGGCACTTTTCCAGCGATGCCATTTGATACACTGTTGATAAAGGTCTTGCGCAGAAATGGCACACCGGCTTGCCTGCCCAGACGATACACTCTGTTGCAGCGGAAGGCCTGGTGGGAACCGGGAGATTAAAATTCGGCATGCTGTCCTTCAGCCTGCAGACCAAAGGATGGGAGCCCAGCTGTGCTCGCTGGCAGGGAAGGGGATTTGCTCATGTCATCACCAGCTGCTGCTGGTGCTTTCCGGCTGAGTTCCAAGGAGTTTGCCAAGTGCAGGGAGCAGGCGACAAGATGCTGTTTTGCTGTGGTATTTTCCGAAGAAGGCAAATACAGGGAAGCAGGATAAACCCATTATTCAGCAGTAAAACCTCATGTTGACTTTTAATGATGGGCATACATTCATTTCTCGTTAATTAGGACAGATGCAATTGTAAAGTCAACTTTACAGAATATAAATTCTTACAATTACCTAGCCCATAATAAAATATATTGAACGTATTTTCGTGTGGGAATTTGTACCACACCTTTTGACAAAGATCCTGGTTATTGCTTGGGACCTAAGCCTTACCTTTGGCAGTCAATGGGCCTCATTCCGAGATTGGAGGTAGTCATGGCGCTATTTGCGCCATGACTACCTCCAATGGGGACTTACCGGTGTAGACCGACCTTTGCGGGACCGGTAAGTTCCCATTGAAAAAAACATTCCCCATTCCCATTTGAGCACCCATAGGGCTCAATTTGAAGGGGGAAGTAGCTAATAACGGTACTGCAATTTGCGGTACCGTTATTGGCTCCAAGGTCCCTTAACGGGTCCCGTCCATAATGCCTGGTCAGACCAGGCGTTAAAGGAGGGACCCGCTAAGGGAACTCGTA
This sequence comes from Ambystoma mexicanum, assembly GCF_040938575.1. Taxonomy (NCBI): domain Eukaryota; kingdom Metazoa; phylum Chordata; class Amphibia; order Caudata; family Ambystomatidae; genus Ambystoma; species Ambystoma mexicanum. Next base: position 1,441,851,941 of record NC_090934.1, on the reverse strand, counting down.
CTAGGGCGGTAAGGGATTACCGGCACCGGCCTCCTTACCAGTGCCCGGTATCTCTTACCGGCCCACTTGGAATGAGGCCCAATATCTTGTTTACTGCTCTGTTCACACCAGACGTTAACATGGAATTAACGTCTGCTGCTGTTCCCTGTGATATGTTTCTATAGAATCCTTTGGAGACAAAATCTGATTTAAAAATGTGTCTCTGAACACCAAAAAGTGATGGAGAGAAAGCTTTTTAATTCATTACAACCCAGTCAATCTTGACACATCTTTCCAGCACTGTCCCATTCGAGTGAGGTGAAGCTTGATTGCCTAGACGCAAGTAGCACGTGACTCATGACTAAGCACGCCCCTCCCACTTAGGGAGATTCTCTATAAACATATTGAGCTGTTCACATTCAGGACTTGTTTTGTCACTCTTTGGTGTTTAGGAAAGTATAACTAACATTGTCCTGAGACCATCAATCTAGAAGTTTCTTTGTGCACCCAGAGTCACTGCCCACTCTTTCACAGAAATAGACGAATCAGCAAATTTTCTGGTGCTCCAGTCAACACATTTTCTAGTGCTCCATAACCCTTTTTTAATGTATTGAAAAGAAATGTCAAGAATACACCAGCGCTTACTGAGAGTAGACCTGTTCACCATACTTCCGGAGAAAGATATAAATGATGAAAACAAGTTGCTTTTATTAGCACGTACTTATATGGTGGAATGGATATTGAAAAACGATGGCAGTCAAACATGCAATATGACAGCCTCCAAAGTGCTGAATTCAGGCACTTCTGCAAATTGTTTCTTACGATTTAAGAAGCCAATATGGAATTGTTTTGCTAGTTTATTTGACTTGCCCTAGTGTGAGAGAGGCGGCCAAAGAGAGTAAGCAAACTGAGTCTGGTAGGTTGTACAGTGTAGAGAGCGTTCCTCCAGGTGAGTTCATTGGGACTGGTGACCCCATGCTAGTGAATAATAGAATGGATGAGAGAGCCTTGCCTGTGTAAGGACATACCTCAAAGCCAAGATTTATTTATTTATTTTGGCATTTATAAAGCGCGCTGAACCCAGGAGCATCTGGATGCTGGTTACAAGAAGGCTTAGTTTCAGCAAGGTTACATACAGGTCGTCAGACATAATAGTCACAGATAGTGCAAGAGATACAGATAAGGTTCTGAACAATTATTGCCATGGGTATTACATGAGGGCTTGTGTACAACAAGGTTGCAGTCGTTAATACAGTGCGTTGCAAGTATGCTGTAGGAATTGTTGGCAAGGTGGAGAGTGCCATAATGTGAGCAGCAATGTTTCTAGTTTGCTTTTGTGTGGAATTGGGGGTGGCACGATATAGTGTTAAGTTCATTTGGGGTTTTGGATGTCTTGAGAAAAGAGCCAGGTTTTGAGTTATTTGCGAAAGGACCAATAGGAGTCATCTGATCTTAAGTCCAGAGCGAGGGCATTCCAAGATTGGGCAGAGATCACCGGAAAGCTGTTTCCCCCTGATTTCTGGCACCTATATCTAGGGGTGACGAGTAAGTATGAGTAGGCATCCCGGTTGGGCCTGGCAGATTGAGCCTTAGAGACATTTTTGGACAAGTAGGTGGGGGCAGATGTAGTGGTAGGGTGGATTATTCTCTATGTAAAGCAACCTTTTGGGTAATAATATACTGTTAACACCCGATCCATCGGGACGGAACAGGTATTATCAGTCCGGGGCCTGCGTCTACTGGGGCCTTTAAAGAGGCTCCCTGAGCACACTGAAGAGGGTGTTAATGCTATTAGCACCCCAGGTTTCTAATCTAATCCAGAAACCCAGGGTGTTAAGAACAATGCATTTTCATTCAAGCAATGGGGTGTTACATGTGTCCAGTTCCTTAAATGAAAATTCTAGCACAAGATGGCCGCCATGGATCTAAAAGGCAGGGCTCTGTCAGGAGCCCCTCCTGCATTTCCATGGCAGCCGGCCAAGGGAGATGGCGTGAAGCTGCAGCGGGCATCGCTGCCGCCACCATGAGGTGAGTGGGGCTGGGGAGGGAGGTTGGGGTTTCTAAAAGAAATGAAGGCAAAGGGAGGGTGGGAAGAAGATGGTGCTGCGGGAATGGGCAATCAGCAATCGGGTTCCATGGATCGCAGGCTGAGATCAGCAGTTCTGGCCCACAATCCGAGGAACCTGATTGGCTGCGCCCCCAGCCCAGGCCACTAATAGGGTATCAGGTTCTCAACAGTTAGACAAGTAATCATAATAAAATTAGGGCAAACACAATTCCAAGACTTTAAACAGAACAGCAAACATCTATTAATTTAGAAAAAAACGTTAAAGGGAAAACAGATAGAAGAAAATAAATCTTCAGAATTATTGCAACCAAGTGAAAATGTTGGTAGGTCCCTTGTGTAGTAGCCTAACTCCCAAGTTGCAGAGCCTGTTCAGACAATTTAGGATTATTAAGTAATGAAGTGTGAATATGCAGATTAAGTGCCCTCACTGATGTTATGCTGAGAGGTGAGCCTACTAAACAGGCTGCTGACTCCGGACCTCATTCCATCTCCTGCAAGAGAAGCAGAGAAGGTCGGACCTACAAATAAGCACCCCAGCTTATCAGCATCGCATGACCGTCACCATTTTCCAAGACACGTATGGTCCATCCCTTAGATCTGCCTTCATCTTGCCTTACAATAATTCATAAGAATATACGATAACATTAAAGATGAAATAAAACACCACTCGAAAGTGCTGACAAAGGTTGTGCCAATGATTGATTTTTCAATAAGGAGCAGTCAGTGAATGAAAAGAATGACTCCCTTTCTATCTCACCCTCAAATGAGGGGGCCAAGAAGGGAAATCTTTCGTCCCTGCTTAGTGCAAATTCCACAGTCATTGGCATAGTTGAGTCAACGATGAGGAATGAGGAAAGGTACAGCTTGACCCTGGATCTGTTTACAAGTAAAAACAGTAAAGATTCAAAAAGAAGAAAATGCAATAAGGGGACTAAGCTAGAACCAGTTAAGGAAGCGTCAAAGGCTCAACCTAAAAAAACAGGAATCAAAAACAAGTTCACATCAATAATAATAATTCTGAGAGGACATTTCTTAGAGCATTACAGTTTATAGATGTGACAACACAGGGAACGCTAGAGGAATGTGTTCTTAAATTACAGCAGAAGCATAGACATAAAAAAGACTTAAAATTAGACTTTAAATGGCATCTCTAAATTTTTTCCATTGGCCTCATCAATGGAAGCTATCAGTATAGACAACTTGCATACCGTGAAAGATAAAATCCCAAGTCAGGAACCCACATCCAAGCCTGTCAAATTAACCAGTGGGGAGGTTGCTTGTGAGGGGCGTAATCCTTGTTGCACCAGCAAAATAAACATTGAAGGATGATCAGTCGGTTTTGATGTGTTCTGGAATGATACAGACTACACCCCCTTTAGCCAACTGCAAATATTTTCACCTATCCTGCCTCTAAGGATGATTAACTCAATTGAACTTAATCTGACAGAATTTCAACAGGAGAGGAATGTCATGATTTTGCCTCAGTTTAATTCTAAAATAGTTACCAAGACGGTTTATGAGCAAATTGACTACTTCTGGGAGGTGGAGATTGATCTTTTTCTAAGACCCTCAAACCCACTGTTCATAATTGGGAGCAACAAGTAAGCGGGAAAGAAGAAAGAATGATTGGAGGGATCTCTCCCTTGCACCATTAACAATCTCATGTGTAAGTGTCCTGAATGGTGAACGAACATGCAGGACAGGCAAAGTGGTGGTAAGCTGTCTATGGACTAGTCTTGGTTACTAGCAACCTTATAATCATCGACAAATCCCACAAAAAACTGCTTCTGCCTTAAGCCGGATTCCAAAAAGGATTGTATCCTGGAACTGCAGAGTTCATTAACATAGTTTGAACACGTTTGACTCGCTTACCTCCTTGGCTGTGTGTGGCTTGATTCTACTTCAAGAAACATTGCTTACAAGAGCCATGCTTATACAGCAACTTTGTAAGCACAATAAATCTGCAAAACACTGGTCGAAGGTAAGACCTACTGGAGTTTGAGCAATTGCCATTGAGCATAATTTAAGAGCATGTTCCCAGCAGATTTGCCCCAGGAGTGACAGTCTATTTGCTGTAAGATGTTTTAGGAAGTATGACGATTTATTTAATTAAATACTTGTTGTAAATGTTAGTGGAATCCAGTCACCCATTCTCAGGTATTTATATTTGAGGAAATCAATAATTTGCTCTCTAGGATGGTATTTAGATGGGCATTACGATAATATACTGATAGCCGGGGATTTTAACAGAGTTTGTTTACAAGCCTCTAAACCAACTAACTTTTTAAAACGTTTAATTGGTTATTTATAATACACTTCATACCCAGAGGTTTCTAAGCGCAGACCTGTCGATCGAACCTGTGTTGCTTTGTGTCGTCTTGGCTTCCAAGGCGAGCACGTTGCCCCTGAGCGATCCTCCTATTCAAAATATGCAGACCAACAGGGGAAAGCATCATATTAGAGAGATTTCACAGGGTGAATGTTGGGGAGCATTGATGTAAATGTTGGGTCTTGTGACAAACAAATGGAATTGTGGCATAGAGGGAGTAGCTATTCTTTAATTGATTGTATCTATGTATCAAGTTCCCTTTTTCTTACATGATCTAACCTTAAGATAATTATTTTTACATAGTTCAGTGATTATGCATATTTAATTGGACTATTTGGCTCTGGTGGTTGCTTCAGATAGAGGCAACCATGTGCTGGCATTATGCTGCATTCAAAAAACATTCCATTGTGCTAAACCATATATGAGACTATAATATCAAAACGCAGTACTATAAACACATGTATGATTGGCAGGTGGCATTGACGAAGAGGGGAAATGGGTCATCATTTATGAGCCTACTTACCATCTATAAACATGACATGATAAGCTATCTCAAGGAGAAGCGAAAAGTGATCCAACAGTACAAAAAAATGCCTAACAGCGCTTAGGTGTCATAGGTATCTTAATGATAACCAAGCAATGCTGAAAATCCTCTGCCTGTGGAATTCATCCAAAATTTGGAAAATACTTAATAATTCCAAAATGAAACACACCAGGCTGGTGCTTAATCCCATAGAAGGGGATTTATGGGTGACACTTTACATAGAGGTTCACACAGAGCTGCCATTTTGTCAGTCTTTATCCACTGTGAATTGGGATCTTTGAAATAATTGGGAGAGAACCTTTAATAAATAGTAGATTAAAGATATCATTTTTGAAATCCAAAATCAAAAAGGGGCTTTGTGAAAATGTTGTACAGGGTAGGGGACACACAAGAGCCCTGGGGCACACAGCAGGTGATGGGCATGGGGTTGGCGGCTGCTATGGGTGAGAAGACGCGCATTGTTCTATTGTTGAGGAAGGATTTGATCCATCCTATCCCTTCTTGTGAGAAGTGGGCCGGCGGAGTCCAGGTGGTTACATAAGATTTTGTGGTCCACTAGGTCGAACGCCACTAAGAGATCAAGTAGTAGCAGTAGTGCTGCCTTTCCATTGTCTCTCAACGTGTCAATGTGTGCCTTGAGGTCAATTAGCGCAGTTTCAGTTTGTGTTTTGGTCTGAAGCCTGACTGACGTACTCCTAAAAGGTGGTTACATGCCAGATATTATTGGATTTGAAGGTAAGCCACCTTGTCTAGGATTTTAAGCAGGAAAGGGACTGTGGTGATAGGGCGATAGTTTGTGGGTATGGACGGGTCAAGTGTTTGTTTTTTAAGTAGTGGGAGAACCCAAGACTGTTTCAGGTTATTGGGTATGGTGCTGGTAGAGAAGGAGGCGTTTATGAGTTTGGAAATGAACGGGGAGAGGTCACGTGCAGCGTCCTTTATGATTTGGGCTGGGCAAGGGTCGCCATGGCAATTAGGGGGTTTGAGGGCAAGGATAACTTTTTCAACTTCTAAAATAAATACTTTATTGAAGTTGAACCGTGTTGGGAGTTGATTGGGAGGTGGCAGAGTACGCAGGGGCAGTGGCACAGAGGTTTTGTTGGGTTTAGGAGCAAGGAGGAGAGTTTCTTTTTCGTTGTTAATCTTGGCTTGGAGGGTCGCTACCTTGTTAGATAGGGCACTCTGAATGCTGGTGCACCATATTTTGTCCTTAAGACAGGTGTCAGGGGCTTGGATGGGCGTTTCTATCTCTTTAAGGATTGTGAACAATTCTTTAGTACTTGAATTAGCTTGAGTAATACGCAAGTTGAAGGAAGATTGTTTGGCAGGGATAATTTAAAGGGTGGCTATTTTACTGAGGTTGTTTTTGTTAGTGTCAGAAGGATCTTGTCTCCAAGTTTGTTCACTTTTCCGTTTTTCTAATCTAATTGCTTTCAAGTGGGGGGAGAAACAGGTATTCACATGTTTTTTTATGTTTACTCTTTCTAAGTTTCAATGGTGCTATGACGTCTAAAGATGATATCATTATTTTGTTGTACTCCTCTACCAAAGTGAAAGGATCTGTGTGGTCGGGAAGCGAATTCAAGGTGGGAAGGATCAGGGGAGTACGTTTTTCGGCTGTAATATTTCTTTTGTTTCTGGTGGGAATGGCAGGAGTTGTGCTATTGGCGGGAGGTAGGGGAGGTGTAGCCTCTAAGGTGAAGGAGATCAGATGGTGATCGGACCAGAGCTGAGGTGTTATGGAAGTCTGGCAGTTATGCTCTGCTATCCAATTGGGGGTCCTTCCTTTAAGGTGGGTCTCACCCATCACTTTTTGGGTAAACCCCAATTCAGCGAGGGAGTCATTGATATGCATGGCGTTGTGGTCTAAGGGGTCGTTGAACCCTAGGTTGAGATCTCCTTAGAGAAAGCATTGTGAAGAGTTTTTGAGGTTGTCAGATAAGATATTGATTAAGTCTTCTTCAAAGGAGCCTAAAGGGCTAAGGGGTCTGTATATGAGGTGGATATTCAGGGTTTGGGTGTCGGAGATGGGTAACTGGCATTGAGGGATTTGCATGAATCTAAATTTTATTGGCGTGGTGCAAGGCCTTTATTCCTCTGCAAGCCATTGTGCTTTGTTGTACATCCAATGACCAATTAGTGGTTTATTCGAGGGCGAAGAATGCGAAGAATCTTATCTCGGGCGGTAGGAAAAGATTGTGTACAACCTTTAATGCGCTGGTGATTAGTCAATGAGCTTCAGCACTCCTTTGTTCCCCGATAGTATTGTAGTTCAAGTTATGCAATTTATACATGAGCACTATCATATGGTCATTCATATAATATCAGGCTCTTGGGAGTGCAGTGAAAAGTCAATGTATCTACCCACTGCTGCTCGATGCCCTGTGATATTTCCGCTTAGGAGTGGAGAAAGAATACTTTGCACACCCCATGATATGCACTGTATATTGCACTGTATATCGTTGTCCCTTATTGCATTTAGGATTCCTATTTGAAGAGTGATTTTAAATTGCATTATTTTTACGCCGCAGGTATTACCAGAATTGTGGATTGCATTGACTAGTGAGATTTTAAAAATTGTGTTTCTAATGTGGTGCAACCACGTACAACAAGCCTGGGTATTGTACTCTTTTATAATGGCCTGCAATATTTAAATAATTAAATGTTTGTAATGTATTAGGATTTCATGGTCTTTTGGATGAAATAAAGCTGTTTTTGATTCGATTTGATGTTGAAAGTCCTTCACACTTGGTGTCAGGACCAGTGCTCCGGAAAATATTTAGAAGTGGTAGTATTTTACTCCCTACTTTGTTAAGTTGGGATTAAAATTATTTTTCGAGAGTTAAAACGTAAATCCAATTCACAATGGGAGTATTTTTAGTAATTTCATCCTCTGGTCCTATGTACACGACTGGTCCAAACATATCCATGGAGCCATTTGGGTGAAAGCAGGAGCACAAGGTACTACGTGCCCATTTCCTATTTTTTATAAGGAGAATTTTTACTCCCTGCTTTTATTTTTGGGAAATTGTTGCCTATTTTTATGGAGTAAAAGTGGCAGATACACCCCTTATCTATAGGGTTGTTCGGCACCATAGGAAGTATCTGATCGCTCTGAGTGTATAGTGCACACCTCATTTCCTGCTTATCGCCTCCTCTTGGGCGCTCTCGCAGCTGTTTTCAAATGTTTTTTAATCTCTTTTTCCTACACTGTCCATTGAATATTTATTGTAAAGAGTCAAGATGTATTTTTTGTGAGAGTGATAGATACTTAAATAGTAAATGGTGAGGGTGTGTGAGATAATATTTAAATATAAGTCTTTTGTGCACAGGTGCAATCTGGCTCCAGTTGAAGAGTATGCCAGTGATGTTGGGATGAAGACGGACCTCGTGACTATGAATCCATCAGTGGTGCAGCGGGCGTTTGAGGACCTCATCAATGAGACCTGGAAAGACAAGTTCTTGCAACGTCTTCAGGGGTTAAATGGCAGCATCCTGTGGATACCAGCGTTCATGGCAAAGGGTGGCGAAGAGAGGGTAGAGTGGGTCAATGACCTCATTATCAAACACCACATCGATGTGCACACAGCATATCCGTCACTCCGATTGCTGCATGCCGTGCGCGGGTAAGCATATCACCCTCCAGATTTTTATTAGATGTGCTTTGATCAGCCTGAAGTAATTAATGCAATGATATGATATTTTATTTGTATCGCACCCATACACAAGTGTTTCAGAGCGCCACTAGGCAAGGGAGGGGAAACAAGGGCGGACAAAACAATGATCTTACTAGGTCGAGTGACATTGGGAACGTGCAAGTGCAGGGGAAAGGGAAGGGGGAAAGTGCGAGGGGCAGGGGAGGAGTCAAAAGTGATGAACACGTGACAGAAACAACAACAGGTAGTGTGGCCAGCAGGTGGTAAGTGCAAGGATAAGATGTAGACAACAGGTGTCTGATAACTGCTGGAAGAGGAATGTAGGGTAGCAAAAACATACCCAAGTGCCTAGGTTGCCAGGAGGCAGTGCTGGCGTGTGGCTGGGCAGGCAGAGATCTGGGCCCGAAATCAGAAGGTAACCTGGTGCACGGTACCAAGGCAGACAGATTAGCAGGGGAGAGGAAGAGAGAAGGCAGAAGCAAGGAGGAAGGTCTTGAGGTGACTCTGAAACTGAAGATGGTTCTCTTCAAGTTTCAGAGAAGCAGGGAGGCTGTTCCAGAGGGAGGCCCCAACCGAGGAAATGAATCTTTGAATATGATATGCACTTCATATGAGAAATGCAGCACGCACCCACTGGTTTTAATGCATGGGTACACTGGGTGCTGAGAGAAGGCAGCAGCTCGGTGTGCAGCATAGTATCCAGTCATGGTCAGTTCTTGAACTGAGCATCTTAAATAAATGTTACAAAAAGTTAACTTTTTAATCTTTGCTGGTATCAAAGCAGCTGTCAAATTATCTGAAGTAGATTGGAAGTTATTTATGGATTATAGGCTTTCATCTACTAAAGCTGTGATAATCCTAATATACATCGATATATGAGATTTTCATGCAGGCACGGAATCAATGGATTCCTAAGTAATCCACCTACTTTTACCACCTGATAAATGTTTTGGGATTCCAGGAGAATCTCTTTGAAATTCTGTCAAAGCATCATTTGCATGTGGCATTTAATTTTTTTCTAAATGAAATGGAGTCATTACAAGTTTTCCAGAAACCTGCCTGTAATATCGGGCGTGATACCGGCAAATGGAATAACCTTTCCCGCCGCCTGATATCTGCAAGTCCGCCATATTACAGGTGGCGTGAATGCTGGTAATTCCTCATTCCATGGAGTCCTCTAGGTATTACTGGTGCGGTAATTCTGGCAGTTTTGCTGGTGGGGGACTGATTTACCTCCAGCTCTTGGTTTGAGGTAAATCAGGTAACCCCCACCAGCAAACCTGAAGGCAGCCTAGTGAAACTCAAGAACCTCCCACCATCCTACCAAAACTTTGACATAGACGGAAACAATATCAAGGTATCCAAAGAAGTCAACACTCTAGGAGTATACCTTGACTCCTCACGTACCCTCTCTCCGTAAGTGAACGCTATAACTTCGGCCTCAACGTACACTGCCAAACTCATCACTGCTTGCAGACCCTACCTCATAGTGGAGAACCGTCTCACGTTCGCTAGAGCTCTAATCTTCTCCAGGATAGACTATTGGAATGCCACCTTTGCAGGTACCTCCACTAAAAACATAAAGAAGCTTCAAATTGTTCAAAACAATGCTATCAGAGTGACACTCAATATCCCCAAATCAGACCATAAATCCACAACTAGAAGAAATGTCCACTGGTTACCAGTTAGAGAATGCATCGAATTCAAAGTCCTGTCTCTCACCGACAAATGTCTAACCAACACCGCTCCGCGCTACCTCTCAAACCTGATCTCCAAAATTCATTCCGCCAGACCAACCTGCTCAGCTTACATAGGGCTTTTGGACTCACCCAGATATAAAAGACAGAAAGCCGGTGGATCTCGTTTCCCGGTTCTCGCAGTGAATTATTAGAATGCCATGCCTACGGAACTGTGAACAGACCCTTCTCTATGGTCTTTCCGAAAAAAAACTTAAAAACATGGCTTTTTATTTAGGACACTAAGAACCAACTTAGCTCCTTTTAAGGAGCAATAAGCAATCCCACACTTTTGACTGACAACCAACTTGACTGACTCTGGCTAACAAAACTATGCACCCGCCCAGTTTTGACGCCACACTTCATATGCAAATGTACTGTCTAACCAAGCATGCCATATGTTACTGCCTGTTTTCTTCAAACTCAAGCACCTTGGTGCTTATGTTTATATACAATTGTTACTCGTATTGCTGCTGTATAAGAAATGTAACCAAGTATCTCATATGCAACTGTATTCTCAAGCCAAGCGCCCAAATGCCTGAGGGTTAGGCACGCTATATAAGTGTAATTAATTAATTAATATGATACATTGGAATTAAAACAAATTGATCATTTGTCTAATTAATGCACATTAACATTAAAATATGTCCACATGAGAAGTGAAGATAACAACAAAGAAGAGATTGTTCCAGGCCGAGTTGTTTTTTCGGAGAGTAGGGGTGCAGAGCTCTTAGATAGTGTGTGATGTTGAGTTGGATTCCATTCAAAGTGGCAATTGTGTGGGGGCAACCAGATTTTTTCTTAAATCATTACAGATTCTGGCCAATCCCTTCTGTTTGCTTTTGTCTGTATACAAAATACTGATCAATGGGCCCAAACTGAGAGGAGTGCATTAGATCTGGAGCTCAGGGAGCAGATCTGTTTGAAAACGGCAGAAGCATGCTCTCATATTTGTCAACAATGGCCCATTAGATATCAAGGCCATTAAATATCAAATCTAATGCAATGTAAATGGACTTAAATAGCGCCTGCCTGCCACTATTGGTGGCCTCAATGTGCGTGGTTCTGTAAGAGAAAAGGGAGTTGGAGTTCATTAGTAGAACAGTGGGAAAGGCAGATGCGGAACTTGGTATCTGGTAATATTGTCCGCATATATATGGTTGCCATACATGTGGTCGCCGGGGAAAGGTTGTGGCAACATTATATATGGTGACCGTATATATGGGGTCAAGGGGAGTGGGGGTAGTGGGGTGTCCCTGAAAAAAAAAAGGTGTTGGGGTTTGGGGGGGCATCCGCCGCCTGTTCAGTGTGATAATGTCCCTGCAAAAAACTGCAATTCTTTGGTGACTTTATTGCCAGGTGATATTTTTGCAGGGGCATTATCACATGGAACCCGAAACTTGTGGTGTTGATGGATGCAGATAGGAAGTACCCCGATCTTGAGTGCCAATCTGCTTTCTATGGGTTTGGCAGAAGAAACTTGGCAGTATGTTATCCATAGGGAAGAGCCCAAAATCAGATAGAGTACAGTGCGTTGGGTCTGGTTAGTCATTGATGTGGGAGAGTGCAAAAGTGCTAAAGAGGAGAGGTTAGTCATGGCTCAAATAGTTTGATGTGCTAACGGCTAGGCCTGTGGTGATCTTCTTTGGGGACCTTATGTGTCTGCATGTAAGGTAAAGTGATAGGGGATCCTAGAGGGGAGTTGGCTAGTCAGAGGATGGTTGGAGTAGTCCTTAGAAGGCAAAATAACCTGAAACCCTTCACTTCTACCCCAGGTCATTTTGCCGACAGGTAAAAATAAAGAGGTGATAGATGGAAACTTTAGAATTATTCTTTAACCTTTGGCAATTGCTCTGGGCCACCCTCCAGATCATCGCTCTTCGCCTACCAAGCATTTACAAAAGTGGAAAGACGATATACAAGTCAGGCTTGATCCTACCCCCAAAGGGGCTGTCCAGCCTGAACTACTAGATCACATCCCTTCAGCATGAGACGTCAAGCATCCCATTTCTCTAGCTCCTAATGCCACCTCACTCTCTCTCTCTCTCTCTCTATCACTCTCTATCAATCCCTCTCTCTCAAATAGATACATTGCACCCCATGAGGAACACAACAAGCATCTTCGAGTTGGCAGATGAGGCAAAGTCTGCAAATTCTGACATCTTCATAACCTGCTAAGGCTTATGGGAGGCAATAACGTAACGTTCAATGGGAGGGCAGATTAAAATGTGAGGACACATCTACAGCTTCCTTAGTATACTGGTTAGCAGACTTAGATATTCCTCAAACCTTACTCTAACATGCTGAGCTGCTATGCTCTGTGACCTGCTAGGACATTCGCATGTTGAGGGTAGGGCTTGTCCAGGCAGGGCAAGGCATTTATCAGGCGTTCATGGGGCGTTTGTCAGGAGTTTGTCTGGTGTTTGTCATGCGGTCTTTGGGTGCAGGTGCCAGAATCCTTGCTCATTTCGCCCAGAGGTCTACTCTGCTGTCTCCCACAAGCCCCAAAGTCTTCTCACAAAAAATGTACCTCCTACCAACAGCCACAACTCTCGGGGTTTTGATGCAGCACCAGGCCTTCGGTATTATAGTCATGCTGCAGGCTGTCTCTCTGTAGTAAATCATATATAAATGTTGCTTCACACCTCCTACAATGAAACAGTTTGATCACCAGAAATCTGAGAAATTGTGGGGCAAATGTGGAGGCAATAGGACATGTTGCACACAGAGTGTAATTCTCCATTGTCCCGAGGTTGGAGAAACCGAACACTAGTTCACAAATAGATGAGCCAGTAACACTGGTATTCTGAGATCAATACAGCAAAGGTGGGGGATTCAATATTAACAGAACTAGCCTACTGGGCACCATTGACTCTCTGTATAAAGAAAAGCATCTCCCTTAAGCGTCAAATGATGACCCTATGAAATTAGTGGCTAAGAGTTTATACACTTATCCTCCAGTCTCGGTAGCGCAGGTCTCCTATCTGTCTCAATCCTCCCCCGAGTGAGTCAGGTAGCCCAGGCTTGAAGGTGCCCTGGACATTGTATAACCTCATTGAGCCTCCCCCGAGTGAGTCAGGTAGCCCAGGCTTGACGGTGCCCTGGACATGGTATAACCTCATTCAGCCTCCCCGAGTGAGTCAGGTAGCCCAGGCCTGAAGGTGCCCTGGACATTGTATAACCTCATTGAGCCTCCCCCGAGTGAGTCAGGTAGCCCAGGCTTGACGGTGCCCTGGACATGGTATAACCTCATTAAGCCTCCCCCAGTGAGTCAGGTAGCCCAGGCTTGAAGGTGCCCTGGCCATAGTATAACCTCATTGAGCCTCCCCCGAGTGAGTCAGGTAGCCCAGGCTTGAAGGTGCCCTGGCCATAGTATAACCTCATTGAGCCTCCCCCGAGTGAGTCAGGTAGCCCAGGCTTGAAGGTGCCCTGGACATGGTATAACCTCATTCAGCCTCCCCGAGTGAGTCAGGTAGCCCAGGCTTGAAGGTGCCCTGGACATGGTATAACCTCATTGAGCCTCCCCCGAGTGAGTCAGGTAGCCCAGGCTTGAAGGTGCCCTGGACATGGTATAACCTCATTCAGCCTCCCCGAGTGAGTCAGGTAGCCCAGGCTTGAAGGTGCCCTGGCCATGGTGAAACCTCATTGAGCCTCCCCGAGTGAGTCAGGTAGCCCAGGCTTGAAGGTGCCCTGGACATGGTATAACCTCATTAAGCCTCCCCGAGTGAGTCAGGAAGCCCAGGCTTGAAGGTGCCCTGGACATGGTATAACCTCATTATGCCTCCCCCAGTGAGTCAGGAAGCCCAGGGTTGAAGGTGCCCTGGTGATGGTATAACCTCATTGAGCCTCCCCCGAGTGAGTCAGGTAGCCCAGGCTTGAAGGTGCCCTGGACATGGTATAACCTCATTAAGCCTCCCCCAGTGAGTCAGGAAGCCCAGGCTTGAAGGTGCCCTGGTGATGGTATAACCTCATTGAGCCTCCCCGAGTGAGTCAGGTAGCCCAGGCTTGAAGGTGCCCTGGACATGCTATAACCTCATTAAGCCTCCCCGAGTGAGTCAGGTAGCCCAGGCTTGAAGGTGCCCTGGACATGCTATAACCTCATTAAGTCTCCCCGAGTGAGTCAGGTAGCCCAGGCTTGAAGGTGCCCTGGACATTGTATAACCTCATTGAGCCTCCCCCGAGTGAGGTAGCCCAGGCTTGAAGGTGCCCTGGCCATGGTGAAACCTCATTGAGCCTCCCCGAGTGAGTCAGGTAGCCCAGGCTTGAAGGTGCCCTGGACATAGTATAACCTCATTAAGCCTCCCCAGAGTGAGTCAGGTAGCCCAGGTTTGACGGTGCCCTGGACATGGTATAACCTCATTAAGCCTCCCCCAGTGAGTCAGGAAGCCCAGGCTTGAAGGTGCCCTGGACATGCTATAACCTCATTAAGTCTCCCCGAGTGAGTCAGGTAGCCCAGGCTTGAAGGTGCCCTGGACATTGTATAACCTCATTGAGCCTCCCCCGAGTGAGGTAGCCCAGGCTTGAAGGTGCCCTGGCCATGGTGAAACCTCATTGAGCCTCCCCGAGTGAGTCAGGTAGCCCAGGCTTGAAGGTGCCCTGGACATGGTATAACCTCATTGAGCCTCCCTGAGTGAGTCAGGTAGCCCAGGCTTGAAGGTGCCCTGGCCATAGTATAACCTCATTAAGCCTCCCCAGAGTGAGTCAGGTAGCCCAGGTTTGACGGTGCCCTGGACATGGTATAACCTCATTAAGCCTCCCCGAGTGAGTCAGGTAGCCCAGGCTTGAAGGTGCCCTGGACATGGTATAACCTCATTAAGCCTCCCCCAGTGAGTCAGGAAGCCCAGGCTTGAAGGTGCCCTGGACATGCTATAACCTCATTAAGTCTCCCCGAGTGAGTCAGGTAGCCCAGGCTTGAAGGTGCCCTGGACATTGTATAACCTCATTGAGCCTCCCCCGAGTGAGGTAGCCCAGGCTTGAAGGTGCCCTGGCCATGGTGAAACCTCATTGAGCCTCCCCGAGTGAGTCAGGTAGCCCAGGCTTGAAGGTGCCCTGGACATGGTATAACCTCATTGAGCCTCCCCGAGTGAGTCAGGTAGCCCAGGCTTGAAGGTGCCCTGGACATGGTATAACCTCATTAAGCCTCCCCCAGTGAGTCAGGAAGCCCAGGCTTGAAGGTGCCCTGGTGATGGTATAACCTCATTGAGCCTCCCCGAGTGAGTCAGGTAGCCCAGGCTTGAAGGTGCCCTGGACATGCTATAACCTCATTAAGCCTCCCCGAGTGAGTCAGGAAGCCCAGGCTTGAAGGTGCCCTGGTGATGGTATAACCTCATTGAGCCTCCCCGAGTGAGTCAGGTAGCCCAGGCTTGAAGGTGCCCTGGACATGCTATAACCTCATTAAGCCTCCCCAGAGTGAGTCAGGTAGCCCAGGTTTGACGGTGCCCTGGACATGGTATAACCTCATTAAGCCTCCCCGAGTGAGTCAGGTAGCCCAGGCTTGAAGGTGCCCTGGACATGGAATAACCTCATTGAGCCTCCCCGAGTGAGTCAGGTAGCCCAGGCTTGAAGGTGCCCTGGCCATAGTATAACCTCATTAAGCCTCCCCAGAGTGAGTCAGGTAGCCCAGGTTTGACGGTGCCCTGGACATGGTATAACCTCATTAAGCCTCCCCGAGTGAGTCAGGAAGCCCAGGCTTGAAGGTGCCCTGGTGATGGTATAACCTCATTGAGCCTCCCCGAGTGAGTCAGGTAGCCCAGGCTTGAAGGTGCCCTGGACATGCTATAACCTCATTAAGCCTCCCCAGAGTGAGTCAGGTAGCCCAGGTTTGACGGTGCCCTGGACATGGTATAACCTCATTAAGCCTCCCCGAGTGAGTCAGGTAGCCCAGGCTTGAAGGTGCCCTGGACATGGTATAACCTCATTAAGCCTCCCCAGAGTGAGTCAGGTAGCCCAGGTTTGATGGTGCCCTGGACATGGTATAACCTCATTAAGCCTCCCCGAGTGAGTCAGGTAGCCCAGGCTTGAAGGTGCCCTGGACATGGTATAACCTCATTAAGTCTCCCCGAGTGAGTCAGGTAGCCCAGGCTTGAAGGTGCCCTGGACATTGTATAACCTCATTGAGCCTCCCCCGAGTGAGGTAGCCCAGGCTTGAAGGTGCCCTGGCCATGGTGAAACCTCATTGAGCCTCCCTGAGTGAGTCAGGTAGCCCAGGCTTGAAGGTGCCCTGGACATGGTGAAACCTCATTGAGCCTCCCCCGAGTGAGTCAGGTAGCCCAGGCTTGAAGGTGCCCTGGACATAGTATAACCTCATTCAGCCGCCCCGAGTGAGTCAGGTAGCCCAGGCTTGAAGGTGCCCTGGACATGGTATAACCTCATTGAGCCTCCCCCGAGTGAGTCAGGTAGCCCAGGCTTGAAGGTGCCCTGGACATGGTATAACCTCATTAAGCCTCCCCGAGTGAGTCAGGTAGCCCAGGCTTGAAGGTGCCCTGGACATGGTATACCCTCATTAAGCCTCCCCGAGTGAGTCAGGTAGCCCAGGCTTGAAGGTGCCCTGGACATGGTATAACCTCATTGAGCCTCCCCGAGTGAGTCAGGTAGCCCAGGCCTGAAGGTGCCCTGGACATGGTATAACCTCATTAAGCCTCCCCGAGTGAGGTAGCCCAGGCTTGAAGGTGCCCTGGACATGGTATAACCTCATTAAGCCTTCCCCGAGAGAGTCAGGAAGCCCAGGCTTGAAGGTGCCCTGGACATGGTATACCCTCATTAAGCCTCCCCGAGTGAGTCAGGTAGCCCAGGCTTGAAGGTGCCCTGGACATGGTATAACCTCATTAAGCCTCCCCGAGTGAGTCAGGTAGCCCAGGCTTGAAGGTGCCCTGGACATGGTATAACCTCATTAAGCCTCCCCGAGTGAGTCAGGTAGCCCATGCTTGAAGGTGCCCTGGACATGGTATACCCTCATTGAGCCTCCCCGAGTGAGTCAGGTAGCCCAGGCTTGAAGGTGCCCTGGACATGGTATACCCTCATTGAGCCTCCCCCGAGTGAGTCAGGTAGCCCAGGCTTGAAGGTGCCCTGGACATGGTATACCCTCATTGAGCCTCCCCCGAGTGAGTCAGGTAGCCCAGGCTTGAAGGTGCCCTGGACATGGTATAACCTCATTGAGCCTCCCCGAGTGAGTCAGGTAGCCCAGGCCTGAAGGTGCCCTGGACATGGTATAACCTCATTGAGCCTCCCCGAGTGAGTCAGGTAGCCCAGGCTTGAAGGTGCCCTGGACATGGTATAACCTCATTGAGCCTCCCCGAGAGAGTCAGGTAGCCCAGGCTTGAAGGTGCCCTGGACATGGTATACCCTCATTTTGGTGTCTGAGGACAGGGTGGGGTGAGGTAAGTGTCTGCAGGACCTCTTGGGCCATATGGCTGTATAGAGACCCCCATGTCCAGTTCTTCATCTTCCTCATTCTTCCTTTCTCTGATTCCCCTTTTGTGTATAAATGAGTATTACTGAATGTAATTTAATTCACTCTCCTGTCACCCAACCGTGGTTTCTGAAATATTTGTACTACTTACCCTTAGTCTGTTAAAATATTTGTGCTCAAAGGGCTGCCCCATTCACATTGTCTCTGGAGGATAGCTCAGGGGCAACGCGTTCACCGTGCTCACCTTGGAAGCAAGACGACACGGAGCAACACGGGTTCGATCACCGTGTCCGCGCTTGGAAACCTCTGGGTGTTAAGCACATTATAAATAACCTATCATATCATATCATGGGTATCTTTGCTTCTGCAGCAGCTCCTAGATTTTGTCACCTTGGTCGTGGTCATTTCACTTGCCTTTCTGACCCAGCTTCACTGGCTGGGCCCTCTCCTCTCCTGCCTCTTCCATGCTCCGACATCAGAGGCATAGAAGAGGGGGTGTTTGATTCCCCTCGGCCAACCCATTGGGGCCTTCTTCCAACATGCCATTCCTCTCAACCGGCCTTGTCTGCCTGGGATGGTTTTCTATACCCTGCAGTCTTTCCAGTACCCTTCTTCTCAGTCCCTCCTCCACCTCCTTCCTCCACTACTGTATAATCAATGCTGCTATGTCGTGATGATACATTTCAACCATAGGGTGCTTCCATTTTTCAACTGTTTCACCAATCAGTTTATTTCTAAGTGCCCGCTTGACATATTGAAAACCTCTTCACGTTATAATACCGAAAGATTTCTAAGCGCAGACCCAGGGATCGAACCTGTGTTGCTTTGCAAAGTCGTCTCGCTTTCAAGGCGAGCGCGTTGCCCTTCAGCTATCCTCCCGGCCCATTGCATAATCTTCAGCTCTATGACCAATTGCTCATGTGCAAAGTCGTCTCGCTTTCAAGGCGAGCGCGTTGCCCTTCAGCTATCCTCCCGGCCCATTGCATAATCTTCAGCTCTATGACCAATTGCTCATGTGAATCTTTGATCGTTTCTTGGATTAAGAAGAGCTTTAGAGTCTTGTGGAGAATGTGGCCCTTTTTGAGGCCAGTCAGGCTTCACCTCCCCCGGCTCCAATGCAATATGAGCAAATTGCCGCCATGTCGTGCAAGACCTTTGCCCTTGGACACAAGGCAAGCTGGAGCAGAGGAATGACTGTTCATTGGTTAATTCTTGAGAAAAAAAGAGAAGAAAAGGCAGATGCTGAAAGTGGAACAGAGGATCATTAGTGCATGGAGCTTAAACAATTCACAGTCTAGTGACAGTCCCTAAACCAGGGGTCTGCTGCAACCTTTGGCTCTGCAGATGTCTTGGACTACAACTCCCATCAGCCCTAGCCAGCATAGTGGATGGAACAAGATCATGGGAGTTGAAGTGCAGACCATCTGGAGAGCCACAGGTTGCAGACCCCTGCACTAAGCCATAACTTATAGATAGGTGGCTTTTGCTGCAACATAAAAACTATTGTGTAAGTCTCTTAGTAAGAGCCCAGTTGCCAGACATAGGCTGCTCTTTGGTTCAAGGTCATACGCACCACCTACAACTCTGTGTTTGTTTGCAGCATCATTTGTTTTATTATGCATAAAGCAGGTGTCAGTTTAGGAGCCATCAAAAGAGCACCTGCACTTAATATTCCCTGTTATGATTGAGTTGCTTTCATCTGTCTAGAGAGAATGACACTCTATTGATAAACCAAATAAGCAAACATCCTTATAATACCTTGATTGCAATGGCTCTCGTGCCAAGAACCCTGATAGAAAAAACATATAATTTTCTGTGTGGGCACAGGCCCAAATCGGTTGCAGCAGGAGCTTTTCTCTGCCGCCCGAAACCCGACAGCTCTGCTTCCTCTATAATTGGGTCATCTGCCCTTCTCCGAGTTGCCTACTGGGAGTTTCCTGTGGCGTTGGCATAGCCGTCGCTCATCAGCCTGGCTGGCGCCGAGCAGCACGGGACAGGGATAGAGAAGGGAATGCAACTGTTCTTTGTGCAAAAAAAAAGCTCAGCAGACAGAAGAGCAACAAATGGCCCTACACGAATGGGGAGAAGCTCATGCTCCTGAAACCTGGGATGCAGGTCTGCGAAACACTGATCCTAAGCAGGCAAGCAAGCAGGTCTCTGGAATAAAGTTAAAATGAATTCAACCAGCTCGGATATTGAGGAAAAGATGCTCTTCATTCAGATGAGGAGCGCCATGAGGCCCTTGGGCATGTGGCGCGTCGTAATCGTATAAATAAATAAATAAAGTACAACATTATGGTTAAAACTAAGGAAATTAAGTATGTGGTATTTCGCACCATACAAGGACTTTCAGGTAGGTGTCGTCTTCAGAGACAGTACCCATATATTACTTCCAATCCTGCATACATTACATTAAAGGACAGATGTCAACATATGTCTGAAACTGCCATCCTACAGGTTATAGACGACATCCTCCAATCCTCCAATCCTCCATCCTCCAATCTATTGATGGCGGTGCCTGCTTGCTCCGACTACTCAACTCTCTGCAGCCTTCGACAGAGTCGACCATGGGATGGTTTTAAATATTCTATTTGCTCAAAGAGGCTTTGGAGGACGGGTGTTGAGGTCGTTTCAATATTTTCTCTCTGGATGATCTCAAGCTGGGCAAATGGGATCTTACCACTACTCCATTGGCCGCACAATATGGCGTGGCCAAAGGGTGCATCTTATCATCTGTATAGTTTATTTCTGTACCTGGAGCCACTGGGGACCTGCTGGCCGAGCATGGGGCAGGCATTCACCAATATGCAGATGATACCCAGTTGTATCGGAAGAGCTCTGCTACTGAGGATGCTGTTCGCCGCAAGGGGTGCCTGGACATGTTTGGATCATGGATTCTGGATGCTAATTTATTTTAAATTCAGTAAATCCCAAAAAAGAGTTTCTTCTGTGTCTGTAGCCTTGGCAAGACTGGTATTTCACATTTACGTGTGTCCTCTGCTCGCTCACTGGGTTTTTGGTTAGATTCTCAACTTTCTATGAAATTTCATGCGTCTAACAAGACTCAAGCTGCGTAACTCCAGATCTTTGTACTGCGCTGGACCAAGCTGTTCCTCCCAGTCGCTCTACTTCACTCGGTTGTACAGTTTTTTGGTGCTCTTGATGGAACAGATGCTCTCCTCCTTGGTCTCCCAAAAAACTGACCTTTCCCCCTTAAAGTCTGCATTTCCTAGTACAGCTCGACTTACTGTTGGTGCTAAAAATTAAATTACATTTCCCTATTGTAAAACCAGTTCTATTACTACCTTTTGAAACCATGATTCAATTTAAAGAGTAAGTGTATTGCGTATAAATCAGTTCTTCTCCCGTATCACCCATGCCAGTTTCAGAAACTGATTATTTCTGGTGGCCAATCTACAAATAGAAGCAAAGTTATTTTTTGTCCTGAAAATCCAGATTCCAAGAGAACCAGGACTGCAAATCAAGCCTTCTAGACAGTCATTCCCCGTATTTCTAATGCTTTGCCAGATTAATTTCACCATGCGCCATCTTTTCTTCTCTTCCGTAAAATTGTTTAAATATTTTTATTTATTTATTTGTTTCCTCCTTTGCACATTTTTAAGAAATATATATATATGGGCCTCATTGCGAGTTTGGTGATAAATTGGCAGAAAATACACCAATCTGTCACCAAACTCATTTGCCATTACAGCCACTCAGTCCGATGGAATTACCACAGGATTAGGTGTGGCAGCCCATTGAAGGTAGTCGCCATTTTGGATTCCATTGGACACCATTGGATTCTTTGCAGATTTGCCACAAGCGTTAATCCAGATTGGTAAATCTGATGGGTTTTGGCAATAAGGCGGAAGATTTACCTCCACCTTTTTCTTCCACCTCATCACCCGAACTCGTAGTATCGTAGTATGGCAGTGCAGTAAATTTGGTTGTCAAGTGGCGATCGCTGAATGAGTGACACTTTACTGCCTGTTTTCCCCAAACCACCATACTCATAATGTGGGCCCATCTTTTTTTGTCTTTTTAAATTTTGCATGCAGTATATTAATACTTTTTTAAGCTGTTTGTACTGTTATGTTTTTTAGTTGTACAACACTCTTTATTTTTTATTTTATTTTTTATTTGAAAATTGATTTAGTTGAATTATCAACTTTTTCAATTTACATTATCATTTCCAATTCATATATCTTTTTCTTTCATAACAATTTTCAGATCATTATACATTTTACATAATTGAACATCAATGCAATTGATATGGCTAATACGACAACAATTTAACTTGTTAGTTGTTCGAGGATGACATAATTCTAGATCAACAAATACACTTTTTGTCAAGTTGAGTCAATTACATGTTCAAAATTATGGTAATAAATGACACAGTCATCTTAATGGTCATATGCAGTAGGAAAGAAAGAAAAAGGCAATTTAGTACAAAGGAAGAATTTTCAAAGCATTATTTGATCACTATTACAAGAAAGATTTACTGCAATGGACATAAATTCAATTCTCTAAAATATTGTACAATATCAATTATGAGTGAATTCTTAGATGCATTAGATATTGCAGACCATAATTCATCTTTGATTAGTAGAGTAAGATGACAAAAATGTTTATAGAGGTATTGAGTCCTCATGTCCACTAAGTTTGAACAGTCGATCATAAGATGTCTTGTGGTTTCAATGGACCCGACAAGCTTACAATAACCACAGGTCCTAGATGAATTGGGAAGATTATTATAAGTTGCAAGCTTGTCCTTTGTGGGGAGTAAATTGAATTGAAAACATAGGAAGACGTCAGCCTATTTTCGATCTGGAAATTTAACTAAATATTGTGGTAGTATATTCACAGCTCTCAATTGAAATAAGCTGTTTTTAGCAGCTTCATATGTGTTAATGTTATCGTACGTTGTGATCCAAACTTGTCTCCACAATTTTGTCTTTGCTTTATCTGGAGCCTCGAGTAGTAAGGATTCAAAGATATCGGCCTCTTGGAGGATTGAGATGCATGCCTGTTTGCATTCATATAGTGGACTGGAATTTGGTGTCTGTATAATCTTTTTCAAAATGGGAAACAGGTTTGCTGACGAATCAGAAGAAATGAGACATTTTCTGTAGGTTGCTAACATTAACCAAGAAACAGATGCATTGAGAGAGACAAGACCAAGTTCATATCTAATGAGTGCTATTGGGATGCTCATAGGAACGGGAAGAATGTGCTTCCAGTAGATGCCCTCTAAAATATCCCACTTCACAGATTTTGGAGTTACCTTAGTTTGGCTTCCATATGTGATTATGGGTATGACTTTTTGTGTGTAGAAAACTGTGGCCGGTAAAAGAGAACATTTTCCATAAGTCAATTGGAGCGCTTTCCCTTGTATTGCTAGTAGTCTCATTCTCGAGGCGAGTTCTCCCTTGTCAGGTTGATCAGAGAGATGCGTATTTATATTTACGCCAAGATATTTGAATTCATGTATCTGAGATAACGAAGACTTGCCTAATTTCCAATAAAATGTATAGTTTGACATTGGTCGCTGGTGCTGGAAAATAAGGATTTTGGATTTCGATGTATTAATTACCAGGTCATTCTTTTGAGCATAGTCAAACAAGGCAGTGAGCTTCCTCTGTAAACCAATAGGGGTCTTGTCCAGCAGCATATGATCGTCAGCATATAATAAATAGGATATTTCAGAGTTGCCCAGTTTAGGCGGAAATTAACATACAGAGTTAAAAGCAAGATGTATATCATTAATATAAAAGTTAAAAATAATTGCAGCAGATGGACAGCCTTGTTTTAAGCCTGAATCTGTCTCAATTGAGACCACTGGTTGTCAATTTGACTCTTATTGAAGTATTGGAATAACATTGACAGATTAAAAACCTAATGTACAATGGACAATTTTCATTTAAAAGTTGAAACCATAATAACTGTCTCAAAACCGAGTCAAAACCTTGCTTAAAATCTATAAAAGCCACAAAAAGGGTTGCTTGGTTAAAATGCCTTGGTGTTTTACAGTGGACAGAATTAAAAGATTTAGCGCTGTGCCAATACATGATACAAAGCCAGATTGGTTTATGTCCATAAATTGGTTTTCTATGAGCCATTTTGTGAAATCACGTAAAGCAAGTTTTGCAAAATTTTACCAGGAGCATCTAATAGGGCTATAGGTCTAGAATTATTAGGATTAGACCTGTCTCCTTTTTTAAAGATGGGAATGATCATAGCCTGTTGCCAAGATGGCGAAATTTTAGTATTGCATTCATTAAATTGTCAGGACCCGGAGCTCTTGATGAGCTCAATTTTTTAATTATAATGAGAATGTCTAAAAGTGTCAAATTTAATTTCAGTTAAATCAAGGTTGAGGTATGAAATGTACACTTTCTTGCAGGTGGGATTTAAACAAAAGTGCCTGGTAATGAGAGTTCCACGTTGACTCCGGAATTAGGTTCAAAAGGACAGTTCTATGTGCATTGGAACACATGTTATTAATTACTTTCCATATTTCTCCAGATGATTTGGAGATGAGAGCTTTTAGCATTAATTCAGCTTTCTCTTGCTTGTCGAGGAATAGTAATTGTTTTGCTCTGTTTTTATATCTTGTCTTCAATTGCGTTCTTAGACTTTTAGACAATTTAGCGGCAGTTGTTCTTAATGCACGCTTCATTTTGTTTTTAGAATGGAGATGGCTGCTATTCGTGGCTATTTGTGAGCAAACACTGGTCGAATTGAACTATGAGTCTCTTGCTTTAACATCATGATGCAATCATTGTAAAAGATTTGCATAGAAGAAGATGATTTTGAATCAGATTGTATGAGTCTCTGGTGCAGTTTTAACATTTGGCCAGGAAACCATTTGAGACGGTTGCTGGCATTGTTTATAGCAACTTCAGCAGTAAAGTAAGAAGAGTTTGCAAGGGTATGGGGGACCCAGCAAACCTTGAGGATGTTATGATCACTGGATGTGGTAGATAAAACCTGAAATGACGCTATTAATTTGTTAGAATCAGCAGAGATATAGATGTAGTCTAAAATAGATTTACTCAGATTTCTGGTCCAAGTGGGTTTCGGAGGAGAATCTTCAGGAGTGGAGCCATTTAGCATAGTAAGCTTTCTCACGTTTATTAAGTTTGTCCATTTTGATGCTCTTGAGTCAGGACGAGTATTGGGGGTAATGAGACAATTAGGATTAAAATCCCCTGCAATTATTGTAGTTTGTATGTCAGGTTCAAGTAAAATTATTTTCAAAATGTTTTCATATTTATCAAAAAACTGCGGTTCGTTAGGAGAGGTGGGGTTCCAATAAATATTTATTAGAACACAGCTAGGATACAAGGGATGATTTATGTTGGTGGTGGTCAGTTTCACAACCTGGATGCCAGGATCAGGAGATGGTCATGTCACAAGGGATAGCTGGGAGTCATTGTGAATTGCCACTAGTAGCCATGCTGCCGGACGTCGTCTAGCAGGTTTTGAGGCTTGTACGATTTTGATTTGGTGGTTTTCCCATATTGGGGCTGTCTGCTTCCTAGTTTCTTGTAAGGCTACTATGCCGAAACTATTTAGGTCAGAAGTTTGAGTAAAAAGTAAATGAGAAAAACCCCTGGTGTTCCAGGATGCCAAGGAACAAATGTGTCTAGATTCTAAGAGGTTATCCTAATGGGCTATAGGATGTAGATCGTCTTTCTTCACATTTCTAATCCAATCCCATTTCGATGGAGGGGGTTTAATGCTTGGTCGATTGTCGGTCATTCATCTACAGCAAGCAGTTTCAGTATTGCCATAGGGTCCTATCGGTTTTGGATTTGGAATTGATTGCATCAAACCCAAAAGGAGAGTCTCATTACTTAAAGAAGGAGGAATGAAGGCTTCAAGACGCATCCCTTTCGAAAATAGTTGTTGTCTTTCACCCCACACTAGATTTTTAACAATTTGTGAAGGAATAGTAATCACAGTGATATCCTGCTGTGCAGGGATTGGATATCTCACTGATTCAATGTCACTGGAATTTATCTGTTTCAATGAGTTGATGGAATTAAACACCATGAGGATTGTTGTGCGATTTGGGAAAGGGTCAGAGTATAATCTGTCGAGCATTGTAATGTGAATGGTCTCATCGTTCAGAACTAAAGGTTTTGGATAATAAATAGCTGGACTACATTTGTCATGAATTGTATCTAAGGCCGTTTGAGAAGAAAACCTACCAGAAGGACCTGTCGTTGAAGAAGAAATGGAGTCAGTGCAATCAGTTATCGGAAGATGGTGTTCCAAATGGTTTTGAGCAGTTATCAGAGGAAGACTAGGTGAACTTGAAGATGATGGAATTGATATGGCTATTTTGTCAGGTGGCCTGAGTACACTTGAAGCTGTTTCATTATGCCTTTGGTCCATCGTTTTGAAGGAGCTCGGATCCATCTCGAAGTTAACATGAAAAGTCGGTTGTTACGAGAGAAATCATGTAATCTAGGATGGATATCCTCAACTATGAAATTGTTGTTATTTGAATACACTGATAAATTCATAAGTTGCTCATGTGTGGTATTCAAATTTTTTTGATTAGGAACCCCACAATCAGTCAAAGGTGCATTACATACAGGATTTAAAATGTCAGAGTTCTTACCTTTGGAGATGCCGATGACTGGATCGAAGGGCTTGGATGAAGCTGCAGGCACCACTGGAACATTTGGCAAATGAATATTAAGTTGCTCGGCAACCTCGTTTAGCAAATGCTGAGGTGATGAAATATTTGCCACACATTTTTAAATTTTAGATTTGGAGTTTTTATTTTTTATTGGTGAAGGTATATTTTTGGTTTTTTTCTTTTTTTTCTTTGTTGGAATTTCTGATTTGGGTTGGAATCATTGAAACTTTGAGGGGTGTGTTTCCTGTTTCCTTTCCTCCGCCTTCTGTTCTGTGAGGGTCTGGAAAATACATCTTAAAGCAGTGTTTCTATAAATTGAATGTCTGGAGAGTCACATTCATTTTCATCAATGTGAGGCGTCATAGAGGATTGAACTTGCGATGGAGTTTTGTCACCTTCCTCTTCGATCCGTGGCATTTCCAAAGGTATTACAATTTGATGATCAGGCGTCAGGCGAGAAGCGCTAGAAGTAATCAACACCGGATTAGTGCAATTTGGTCTATTTATAGCAAGCCAATCAAGTTTATTATGAAGATGAGCCATCGACTAATTTTGCACAGCTGATCTAAGGTCTAGTACCTCGAATAATTTGGTCAAAGTGAAAATGCTTGTTTTAATAGCCGTCAAGGTTGCTTCAAGAGCGGGATTTGTAACTGAAGGAAACCCAAAAGATGGACGTGGAAGTGGTTTGGAAAAAGAAGCTATCAGGGACGACTCTGAGTCACCAGATGAAATGATATCCTATGGAGCGTCGGTGGGATATAGCTCAGGAGAGTTTGAAAGTGCAGAATGATCAGCATTGTTTTGCTGAGAGTTCCATAGGGATGCTGCACTTACGGCAGCTGCAGTTTCAACAGTTTGGCTTTAATGAGAAGATGGTATTGGAAGAGGAAATGTTAAATTATGATGGTTAGTCAGAGGGTGGGCAGAATGATTGCTAACTTCATTTCGTTCATTTGAGGGTCTCACTACTTGCGAATATAGAGTATGCAGTACGAGGGTTTGAATAGAATGCATAGAATTAAAGATCTGGGGTTCCATTGAAAACTCTGGTAGGTAACTTGGCGTGTGAAATGTGTCGGTGTCGGGTGAGCTAATTGAAGCTGAGGCACAACCTTGCATTGTTACATCAGAGATCAAGAGCAGCAAATCAGCCGCAGCTGATCTAGATTGAACAGTGGCTTGGTGAGATGTCAGAGGTGGCGTTCGGAACCTATATATTTGGAGACGCAGTACTGGCAGTCTCCACATTTGAAAGAAAACTACAAATATCAGGTGTGAAACTGATGTTTTTCTTGGGGGGAAACACTGATTTGCCTGGCCCGAGTTTATTGGGGATTTTACTGGAAGCTGTCGCTGCATTAGATGGTTTGGAATACGTATATAGCAGTGAGGCGATTCATTTCGAGACAAATCGGAATCCACTCAACAAAGGTGAATTGGAGCTCACCGCAGGCTAAGGAGAGTTAATATCAGAAGTGAAAAGTTTGTTTACCAACCCAAGTAACTGGCTCGTTGACTCGCTGCACCACGGCTCAGCGGTCAGCAGTCAGTACTCAGCGGGTACTCGAGCTGGGTGTGCGCGCACTGGTGCGTACAGGTGCTGATTAAGTAGTCGTAGGGGGTGTGGTTGAAAAACTGAATGAAAATAAAGAGATTTTATGAATTACTTGAGGCAAATAAGCAGTTTTAAATAGCAGTTTGAGTGGTATATTATGCCATATAGTACCCAGCAAGTCCAAAGTAAAGTTGGATTGGTCACAGTGTAAATCCACAGAAAAAAGTCGAGGGCAGAAAAAAGTCGAGCGCACTGGACTTGTGTCTTTAAAAAAAACTATAGTAAAATAAAAAATCTAACATTTATTTGAGTTCTTGTTCTTGTTCTCTTTGCAATGGTGTTAAACATGGATTGTTAATTATCAATACCTCAAACAGCGAGGTTAAAATAACCATGCTTCTCTACATCGTCAGTGTCCGATATCGATTAAATATCTCCCGAAAGCTTCGATCTAAAACCATTGCTGTCTCCTTGGTTCTTTCTATTCTGTAAATTGTGGTGGTCATTGCAAACAAAGCATTCCCCTGCCAAGCTGCGCTCCCCTGACAAACGGTGTTTCTAACACAAAACAGCCATAGTTCAGCAGGAGAATCGTAAATATAATGGGCCTGATTCAAGGAAGTGTTTTATAATGCCGCAATCCCCTAGGAAAACGTTCTGTGAATCAGGGCCAATCTGTCCTCGGTCGAACTACGAGTGCTTTGTTTTGAAAAGAAGCATAACAAAACTCACAGTGCAGCAGGGAGTCAAATAATGACTACAGCCTATAGAACTTCACTGGCACTGAATGGCAGACCTGGAGCACCCGCACTACCGCTGGACACAAAATAGATTTAACATTTTACTGCAAAACCGCCAAGACATCACAGTTTTGTGTTTCTCCAAATGAGCCAAAGGTTGTTCACAGCATCCAGCATATCACCTGAGAAAAAAATGGTAATTCAGCTGTTTAACACAGTGCAACAAAATACCTGCAACATTGAAATCCTGACTTGGCCGATGATAAAATTCCCATCCATCATCAGCCTCTTGATTGCACAGAGACGTGCTGTCTCGCGAGAGGCGCAATGGTCGGCAGCCATGTTTGTGTGCCACTCTCTTTCAATCAAACTACAAATACATGCACCCAATCCATTGGCTCAGCTCTTCCCACGCCTGTCCTACCACTCTACCCTCTAAGTACCGACTCTGGATCTTCTTAAGCTGTCACCTATCCAGTGTTCCTATCTGCCTGGCGCCCTGAGACATCTCTATTCCCTCGTGCTCTTCTCGTCAGCTTCTCTTCTTCCCACAATGTGCCTCTCCTCACCCTCACTAGCACTCACTCGCACCCTTCATCTCAAACTTAATCTCGTGCTCCCTAGCTCCAGCATTCCCTCTTTCTCGCCCGCACGCTCTCTAAACCCCAAATGTCATCCTCTGTGGCCCACATACACTCTCTCTCTCTTTTTCACACACAGACACACTCCTTTCATACTCAAAGTTCATCCTCGCCACCTGTGGCCCACATATTCTCTCTATCTCTCTCTTTCTCTGCCCTCTCTGGCATCCTGTCTTCCTTTCTCAATGGCATGCAATCTTCCATTCCCTATGGCATCCCCCCTCACTCGCAATCTCGCACACCTCTTCCCTTGCTTACCTATCCTCACAGTCTCACCCTCACTCCACCAAGCACACACAAGGCTGCATGCTCCCTCAAGCTGCCTCTGGAAACCCCATGAAAGATAAAGGCTTTTGCACATGTTTTGGCTGAATGGACTGGAATGGCATTCTCCCATTTGCTTGCAAGATGCCTTTTCTGGTGGTCAGTGTTCATGCCATTGAATGTGTGCTTCCGCCGGTTTTAAAGTAATGCCACCTTGGTTTTGCACGGATTTGTGAAGGATTTACCTGCCTAGGTACTGCCCACAACCCCTATAGCCTGCTGCTGAAAGAGTACCCAGGTCTGGGAATCTGCTTTGGAGGAAATGTGCTTGGACAGGTTTTAATGCAACCCTGCCAGCCTGCAGTACTACATTTGAAAAGAGCGAGAACCTTAATGTTTGGGTACTATTTGTTTTAATGTACACCTGTCTGCCTTGATGCAGGTTTTATCACCTCTGCCCGCCCCAATATTCCAAGTACCCATCAGTTGCCCTAGGCAGGCCAAGAGTAAAAGACGCGCTCTGTGGGGCCGGTTAGTGGGGATGCCGATTCTTCCTTATGGGAAGCTGTCCTATGAGGTCTTTGTAATTTAGCAGGTTTGCATTTTGTTCTGTTGATCTCCTCCATGATCTTTCTGCCTGATGCTTTTTTCTGAAGGTATGTGCGCCATGGCTACTCTATGCAATATCTACTCTCCACCTTTTAAACCTGTCACTGCGGTTGACCTCACTTTCACTTCTAACAGGGTCAGTGTAAGGATGCATGAAGTGCCATTTACTGCTCCCCTACCTGCCCTTTGACATCTGCCACATTTTCTTCTTATAGGACCAATCTATCGAACCATGGTGCCACATTAATAACTGGGCATGTTATGCTGTTGGCTTCTGCACAGTGCATCCCCTGTCATTTGCATTGTCTCTTGGCCCATTAGGCCCCACAAGAGTGGGGGGGGGGAAAGGGTTGAGTGGTTGGTGCAATAGTTGGAAGTGACCAGGTTTGCTCTTATTTATTTTATTTATTTATTGCATTTGTTGACAGCACCCAAACCCTTGAGTATCACGGCGCTGGTCCACAAATGTGTTGCCTGACATTGAGAGACATTGCTCTGGTGCGGGTTGGAAGCGACCACCCAGAGGCCTTTTCCTAATCATGAAGAGGGGACTGTGTTGTTAATCAATGTGTAATGCAAAGTTCAGTCGCTGGTGGTAGGTGAGAGTGGAGACTTGCTGGCTGCATACTTGAAGAGTAGACTAGTGTTACTTGTTAGGATTAATGTAATGAAGGTCCTCTGTGGGGTGTTATTTTGTGGAATGTGGGTGTTGGTTAGGGCATGAGGCTGAGAGTTAAATGTTCGTTTTGGGCCAGAGTCATGGGGAGTGCAACAGTTGCAGTAACTTCCCTAGCTCTTCTCCCCTCTTTTGCTATCCCTCACTCCACCACAGCTGGTACAGCAACAACGCTGCTCTGACTCTAGCTTGTGCAGACAACCAGTTCCAATGTGTTCTCTCCCTCTCTCTCTCTCGCTCTCTCGCTCTCTCTCTCCCCCTCTATCCCTCTCCCTCTCTCTCTCTCTCTCTCTCTCTCTCTCTCCCCCTCTATCCATCTCCCTCTCTCTCTCTCTCTCTCTCTCCCCCTCTATCCATCTCCCTCTCTCTCTCTCTCTCTCTCTCTCTCTCTCCCCCTCTATCCCTCTCCCTCTCTCTCTCTCTCTCTCTCTCTCTCCCCCTCTATCCATCTCCCTCTCTCTCTCTCTCTCTCTCTCCCCCTCTATCCATCTCCCTCTCTCTCTCTCTCTCTCTCTCTCTCTCTCTCTCTCTCTGTCCTTTTCTGTTAGTCTCCCTCAATAGACATTATATGCCTATTATCACAGTACCTTAGCAGATTCATAATAGTTGTGAACATCCACACCGTGTCTCTCTACCTGAGATTCAAAATCGGTATTACCCAAATTGTTCGAACACAATTGTTCGAATGACCGATTTGACCGAAAGTCAAAGGTCCGAATTGACCTTTGCACAACTGGCCGCAATTGACCGTATATATATATATATATATATATATATATATATATATACATATATATATATATATATATATATATATATATAT
The DNA here is from genome assembly GCF_040938575.1 of Ambystoma mexicanum. Classification (NCBI taxonomy): domain Eukaryota; kingdom Metazoa; phylum Chordata; class Amphibia; order Caudata; family Ambystomatidae; genus Ambystoma; species Ambystoma mexicanum. The sequence goes on along the minus strand of NC_090934.1, from coordinate 1,441,820,257 downwards.
ATATATCCATATATATATATATATATGTATATATATATATGTAACAATTGACCTTCACAATTCGGTCAATTGTGCAAAGGTCAACCTTCTGTCTCCTCTGGCCACGTATTGACTATTCGTGTCTCCATCCTGTCCACGAAGTCTCTCTTTAATCTAGGGAGAACCACACTGCTTGACATTCCCCCAATTGCAGGCAACTTTGAACGCCTTTGTGGTAGTCCTTTTTTGTGAAACACTTTAAATATCACGATGCATGGGGCTCATGCTGTGCGGTATTCTCCCAAGATCGGTGTCTTCATCAAGGTTTCCGACACCTGTGCATTGAAAGGGGATCTCGCGTTCACCCCACATTTCAAGAGTAAGGGAACATAGATCATCAACTCCTAGACTGCAACAGCACCACCAATGCTGCAAGAGGCCCAGCATCTTTCCTACAAAGCAACTCCTTTGGTTTATAATCCAAATAGAGAGACCAGGGGATCAGGGCAAGCATTTTTTGGGAACGCTTTCGATACTGGCCATACTTAATCTCCCATACTCAGAACTCCTTATAGGAGAAGCTTTCAATCTTGTGAAGGATTTCAGGCTACAGATCTTTCAATAAAGCACCATTAACAAGCACCAAATCTACAATAGAAATCACCCACTTGGTATGACGTTGTTACATCACCAGGCTTTTTTCTGCTGGGATTTTGCTGAAAATCTTCATCCGAAAAAATTAATTGAAAAATATGGGGTTAAGGGGATATAAGGGGTAGGGGGAATATAAACTAAACAATAGGTAAGTGGGCTTGGGGGAAACCCCCAAATAAAAAAATCAATGAGTTTTTTCGGGCAAAAATATTAAGCAAAAATATCCACACAAAATAAAATGCCGATCTAAGAGCCTAGATGTTCACAGAGTGTTGGGCATGCACACCATATTTAGAAAGTGTGGTTCAAGGAGGATTCAGGTTTGTATTGGGACATTAATAGGTGCAGGGGAGAAAAATGCAGTTCTGGCACCAAAGTAGCTCTTATACAATATGAGAAAGGTATTATACTCAATTTGTGGACACTCCCGTCCCCTGTACAACAAATGTACTATGAGGTCAGTCAACAATTTAAATAATGTCAATAATTTATTTAAGGCTAAAGTATAGTGATGACATGAAAAGGTGTGTGATAAACCTTATGCACGGATATAACTTTTGAAAAACAAATGTATTCACATTAAACAAGAAAACAAGTTTATGTGTTAAAAGAGCTCTACATGTTTCGGGAAGACAATTCCCTTCATCAGGAGCAATAACCCATAAGATTTTCATAATTCAGATACTTGATTCTTTCTGCAGACTTTTCAACTCTATACTCAATCTACAAAGTAAATCAAACACTGTGATCATTATAAGGCTAACTTGATAATAACTCAAACACAAACATCCACGTGTGTTGTGCTTAAAAATCACCTTGGAGGATGCACAACGTTGTAGGTTGACTTGCTGTGGGTCAGCAGAATCGTCTTCTCCTGCTATCCACGTGCGGGGCCACAATTGACTCTTCTATTCTATAAGATATCTTCAGAAATCTAATGTTTGTACCAGTGCCATCAGTAATAAACTGTATTGCAAACAAACTGGATTGCTAAAAAAAAAAAGGTTGTGTATGCTGAGCATCAGACCTGTTTTATGGGGAGTTTGCGCCCCTCGGAGGTGGCTGGGTCTGAACCTCAAAATAGTCTCATTCACCTCATGTAAAAATGATCATATATATTCCCAGGTTAGGTATCATATAGCTTCGTATAGATTGTTCAGCATGTTCCAAATTCTACAGGATGCATCAAAATGAGAATCTTAAAAATGACAGAAAGCCCAAGTCTTCAATCTAAATAGAAACGAATTGGGTTCCAGTATTCTTAATAGAGTACTGTTGTGGTCCTCGAATTCTAGCGTGGCAGTGTTGTTTTGAAGCCGTTTTAAGGTACACAAGTCTCAAAATGGCTGTATAAAAGTTTCCATGCATCACCTCCAAGCGGCGTGATGATGTCATATATCAACAAACTTAGTGGGTGGCCAGTGATATGCCTGTCTAGATTCTCTATGCCTGTGCGGGAAAAAGACCTTATTTATATCGCCGGTGATGCACTAATGGACCTAAATAGTCACATGTTCATTGTGAAAGAAATGTCACAACATTATTAGGTGCTTACATTAGTGCTTGAGCAATGAGCTCAGTAGGTGCACACTGGGTCAGTACACACCAGTGTAGCACAGAGTTACCGGTCTAGTGTCGTTGTTTGAAAATAGTTACTATACTATGTCATATCATAGACTAGGTATGTAACACTAGAGGTATGATGTCAAGACATATATGGTCACAATAACTGGAGACAGACATGGACACAGTATTCAGTACATATAATCTCACCTGGTTTGATATTTAGCAATTTCCTAATCCTAACTGAGCTATTCTCACTCCCAGTAACTATGAGAGGCCCAAAGTTGGGGAACCCTCTATGTAGGTTTCTCAGTGTACTGATGTACATTTCTTTATTGGCCCAGCTGAAATATTTTTCTTGCAAAAAATGCAACTAAGGTAAATAACCTGAAGTTCAGTGCCAGGGCAGTGTGGATGATTCCAACAGTACTGCAACAGCCCAGGAGGAGCGAGATGCCCATATCGTTGCATCCCCCCCCATTAGGCTTCGCACAGAACTCAGACCCTGTCAGGCCGCTAGCATCTGGCTTACACCTCCTGGAATATAAATCCCACACTTCCTTGAGTGGGCCCTTAGTTTTGACCAGTAAAAGCAACTCTAGAGCCTGGGCTTTAGGCCACTTGGAAGAGGGAGTATGGGGGCTATCAGTAGGCTCTAACTCCCTCCCCTGTGGTAGAGTCCAGCTCCACTGCAGATAGTGAGGTGTAGTTTACAATCAGTTTTAGTACTTATTTTTTTTTTATTTATTTTTTTTTATTTTTTTTGGCTTAGGCCTTTACAAAAATAATACAAAATTGTTAGTATAAAACACCTAAAAATTACATTAAATTTCATTACCTTCCCCCAACCCTTCCAATTTTCTATTTTTCTGCTGTATCAATGTTTTGAAGACTTTTGTCCTTTATTTTATTAGATGATCAGTCCAATTTCTGCTAGCACCTGGATTGCTGCAAATGTCAAAACTGCATTGCTTCCTGAGATAATTCTATCCCAAAAGAGGTCTGAAATTATATCTTCCTCTCTCCACACAAAGTCTTTGAAAAGTCTTAATCGTTGAGGCCATGTGCTTTTAGTACTTATATCTTAAGGTCTCCCAAACTATCGCATTCCAGGTTGGCCTAATCCCAAGCACTGCGTCGTGAAGTTACCATGGGTGTCTGCATGTTTTGAATGTGTAGTATCGATGGAGAATCCAAAATGATGCTGCTGCCACCACACCTGTAGTTATGTTAAAAAATAAGCATTTTTAGTACAATCCTCGATAACCCTTACAGCTTTAGTGACTCTTCCAAGCAGCCAAAGGGCTAACATTCCATAAACAAGACATAAAGCCCACATTCGCAAGAAGCATCCATACAACATCACAAGTCAATGGCATAGATAATCCTTAACAGATTGCAAAGCAACCAGGCACAACCACACCATTCGTGATCCATGTAACAAAAAACGTCAGAAAAAGAAAGAATAACCCCCCACCCACCTCCAGCCAGTACAATTGTACAAAATGTACAAGTGTTGACCTTCAAATTAAACAAATCCTATCCTCCCCTATCTATACAAGTCTATCCATGGGTATTGCCTGTTCGCAGCAACTGTTTGTTCACAAAACCCAAAAATGCAAATGGAGTCATGATTTGGTCGGAAGAGTAATAATGTTCGAATGTTCCAGATGTTGTTTGGTGAATACAGTTCATCTGCATGGGCCTCCTAGTGTGTTCCATTCCACCTTTGACTTCTTAATAACAGCTTCTTCAGCATCTCAAAATGTTGCTGCATGTCTACCCTCTACTGCTGCACCATTAACTTTCAATTCCAAATCGGACAAACGTGTTCCTTGTCCCACAGCCCCTTCAGGCCTGTTTTTTCTTTCCATTTCACACTTCGTACAGTTGCTTTGATTCTGTCTGTACTTTGCCAGCGGCCATCGAATACTGCGTTTGCATTACTGTTTGAATGTTCAATGGCCTAGAAAAAAATAGGGTTTTCCTTGATCTTTCTTTGTCCTCATTTAAATCTTTACCAGATACACAACTGCTAGGTCCAGACTGCTTTTTAAATGAATGATGTTGCTTCTGTCATACAACCTGAGCATCTCCGGCATAGATTTAAATACTTTAATCTCCGCACATGCAGAATTTCTCATTAGTCTTACTGGAATTAATTTGCCTTCCTCTCATCAGGTTCATCGGTGACTGCCCAGTTGATCTATGTGGAGAAAAGCTATAACTCCAAATTATCTCCTTCACTGCCTTCTTCCTATCATATCTTTGATTCAGCATTTATTGCATACTGTCACATAACATTCTGTTAATTCTTTCTACTTGTCCATTATGGTTTGGGTGATATACAAATGTGTACCTTTAATCAAAGTCAAGCCAGTTACAGTATTGTCTTGCATAATTTGACAGAAATTGACTACTGGCAATGAACGTTATCTTTGAGAAATGTCACTCTTAAACACTGCAAAATCAATCACTGCGGAGAATGTGATACTCTCCACAAATGTGTGCTCGACACACTGATACGAATACAAAGGTTAATTCACGCCACTTAGTGATTCTGCTTGCAATGTTCATAACACGGGAGTCTGTTAGAATTAGTAAAACCCAAAAAGTGTGATGCACACTTACTCCTATGCAACAGAAGGCCCCTGTAGAGAGGAGTGTTGAGGAGCAGCAAGAGGTACACCAGACTGTTGATGAAATCCATTTGCAGTGTTCACACAAACAGTAGATACACTAAATCTGCGACAGGAGGTGTGCTATGGATTTTCCGTGGAAGTGCATTCATATGTGTGGTGTGTGCAGAAATCTGTGAACATGCCATGCTCAGTATGATGCCACTTAATCAGTTGTGATAGAGAATGTGCACTGACAGCATGGACAGTAAAGCTCTTGGTCAGTGTGCGTGGACAAAGGTCAGCATATTTGTGAAAGAATGTCAGCATGTGTTAGGCAAAGTTTGTACGCAGTACCCTTTGGGACCACTACACACAACTAGCACTACAGGTGTAAGCAAAACCAACCTTTGGTATAAGTCTGTACTACACAGTTTTTGGTAGCGGAGCTGAGCAGCCAGGCTTATCTCAAGAGGGAATCTGAGCTGTAATGATGTTACACAGAGGTCTACAATCACAGGTGTTCAAATAAACTCTTACACTCAAGGTTTCTTTGTTAAATACTGATTAATTTATTCAACTGTCAGTTATAAAACATTCATAAGAAGGAGGCAATATAATCACACACAAATATACTTCAGTACTATACACTCTAAGTTTCTGAGGCATTCATAATACTTTGAACGAGGAGCAAAAAGGCATAGGTTATCAGAACATAGAAAGAATAGTTATTTCTTAGGCAGTGCAGATATTTTGAGTTCACCAGAAGAGTCAATTCAATTCAATAGGCTTGGCCAAAATCAATGGGTTATAGTCTTGGAGACGATAAAGCAGTTCTGGTAGATACACGGAAAAGTCTCTGCAACAGTTGTTAGGAATAGTTTGTAGCAAGAAGAATCATATGTTGGGTCACAAGCTGATTAGGCCTGTGAGTTGGGAAAGTTTCAAGCACTTTCACTGCGAGAGCTAAGTACTCTCAGTCTGATTTTACAGTACCTTTACAAATGAAGAAAAAGATGCAGTGGAAGACTTCTGTTCCTGGCAGTTCCTGCAGATCTCGCTGTTGCTGGGCCTCAGTCATGGGGACAAGAGGGAGGACGTCGGGGGACTCCTGCACTGCACTGGGACTGGTCAAAAAGCTGGAAACTGGCAAATCTTCAATTCCGGTAGCTGCAGTCAAGCACACAAGCTGGTGTCCCTCTCCCTGGTTATTCGGTTTTCCTGCAGCACTCTGAGGAAAATACAACCAGCTCCGAGAATGGTATCCAGGTGGCTTAGTGCCGAGTTGATTGGTCCCACAAACTCAAAGGGAGAGGTCATCCTTGCAGGGCTTCTCTGTTGAGATGAATTTAGCGATTCGGACCTGCAGCAGGGCTTCACCGGGCAAACCAACGCTCCAGTAGCTGCCGCAGCCATCCTCTTCAAGCTCGTCTTTGGTTCTTTCGTTCCAGTGGAACCAAGACAAGAGACTCGCCTTTTTATCCAGTTCTCTCTCATTCATTCCAGCCTAGCTGTCACTCACCGAGCTGGGTCGCTGTCCTTGTCAGACAGTCAGCCAGCCAATCACCACAGAGTGCATTTGGGTCTCCCAGGAGACTAAGCACAGGGCGTTTCGGGCACCTCCCTCACTTCCTGCCCACCCCAGACACTCGGGCACCAGAGGCGGTCTTCAGTCCTGAAGCCCACCAAAGACGAATGAACAAAGGAACCAAACTAGGTTTGGCACGCAGAGCAAAATTCTAGAAGGACCTTTCCACAAAGAAATGGCAAAAAAAGAAGACCGGGACCTGTTTACAAAGAGGGCTCTGATGCCATCTTGAAAAACATGGTTCCCGCGATTCAACGCTACCGTTGTTCGCTGTTGGGAAAGATCATGGTAGTTTGTTGTAAAACCACTGCCACCAGCCATTTCGAGAGGAAAGGGTAGCATTTGACTGCTACATGAGTATCTAGACATTGGGGATACTAAGTAACCCCTTCCATTGTAAGATAGGGTGTGCTGGGTCTAGGAATTAAAAAATACTAGTAAAGTCAATTTCACTTTACTTACTCTGGGAAACAGTTGTTTATCCCAGAGAAGGCATTTAAACCTTGGGAAAGCCTGAAAAGGTTTCCCTGTGCCACTGCACTGAGGGTGCTGTGTGACACACATGAAAAGATGATGCCTATGGAGTTGTCTAAAACTCCATAACCGAAAGAAACAAACATAGAAAACAAACAGAATTAAAAAGTTCAAAGTTCCAAAGTTTAGCAAAAGAGCTGGATGCTCTAAGGTGGGAGGAATTGGCACATTTTTGAGAATACTCCATAACAGCATGTATATGCAGATGTATGCTAAAACGGGTGTACCTTACAAGGTAGACGGCTGTCACACTTACATGGGCAATGCAGTGAAGTACTAGGTGACAACTCTATGCACAAAAAAGGGAGAAAAATATAACTTATTTAAACATCAGCTACACACGTGTTTAATATGCTCAATCCTAAAGGTGAAATAGCTTCTAATGTATTATTCAATCATCCATAATACACATTACAGTGGGATTACTGAAAACATGCCCAACCTGTGAGCGTTTTCTGCCAATACATGCAGATCTCTCATTACCCTAGTAGAGATTGGAAAGATATCTTTAATTTTATGAAACCTACAGTGGAGAAAGCTTGACACCGTGCACTTGTGCTGCATTGATTAGGGCCAGGGGTCTTTGGTTTGTACATATGTTTTCCTTGGCACTAGAGGGGTCCATAGCCTGGGGTTGGTGATGACGGCACTGTGGGTACTGAGTAGCAAAGGGAAGGGCAGTGTTCCCGGTTCTCCATGGTGATGGCTGGTATCTGGTTCACTTTTCAAACTCATAACTTGTTATTTAGGTTGCACAATGGGAAATACAAAGAAACCATGCAGCGGGACAAAATAGAAAAAATAGTCAAGCTCTTGCTTTCAATTTTAAAACTCGCAGCATATCATAGTGCAAATACTAATCAATATGTATGCAAGAGATGACATGGATGGATTCCATTTTTGGACTGGAATCGTTAGTCATGCAGTAAAATGTAAATGAGTTTCACTGAACAAAAATGTCAGATGTGATGCCGCTCTAATACGGTATCTGGTCATTGCATCGACTGCCAAACCGTCGAATGACATACCATTGAAATAAACGCATCGAAAAAAAACCATTGAATGCTCGACTAGGAACCCTCTAACACTCCAAAAGATGAAATGCTAAATGTGTCTTTTTTGGTGAAAAGGCTAAAGATGGCCAGCTAGTTTGGTAGACTGGTAGCATCACCTGGTATGAACAATATAAAGAATAATAAGTGGTCACAGAGCTTCCCCTGAGTAGAATCCATCAGATAGCAGAGTTTGATGGTTCAAGGTACCGGTGGCGGCGAGTGATTTGTTTTAATGGAGAGGCATACATATTTGGTACAAATATGTGAAAGCGACCAAGCGCCGCAAGGGCACACAAATCAAGCAAGTGGGGTTTGAACAATGGCTTAAAATGGTGCATTATACAGAACAGTTTCTGTGAAAAATCCGGTAAAAATGTCAGCTAGTTTTCAATTGACTTTACATGGTAATTCATGAAATAATCCAATAGAAGCACAGGAGCATTTCCTGATGCATTTTCATTATGCCCCCCACAATATATGGCAGTATAAAAATCGTGCCCATATATTTCCCTGCTGGCTGCACCAATATTTGACAGTATTCCCACATAAGAAAATACTAATGTTTGCTTTGCACATAATTCCAGTAATGATACTGAAAAAAAAACATGTCAAGCTGGCTCTGACAATATATGCCACTACCTGCATGTGGGAACATGCTCCTGTTGCTTTGCCATTAAAAATGCCATGCCACAATAAGAAAACATGTTTTAACTGTATGCTACCATGAACGTCAGTCCATACATATAATAGAACATATTAGCTTCAGCATAGACAGTCAGTAAGAAATGCCATGTCGCAGGCAAGATATTATTGCTAGACTGACTGCACCAAAATGTTAGTCTAGCCATATAATAATGTGTATGCTTGCTTTATCATAGATTTCAAGTAAACAATGTCATGCAACAGTAAGAAATATGTATACTGGCCGCACCAAAATGTGAGTCTAGCCTCATAATATCACTTATCATGCTTACTTTATCATAGAAGGCCAGTGAAAAATGTAAGGCTACTGTAAGCAATGGTTAGACTGGCTGTGTCAAAAAACAGGTCTAGTCACGTAATAACACTCATCATGCTTGCTTTCTTCATAGATAGATGCTTAATTAAAATGCTAAGCCACAGTAATAAATGGCTAGAATGGCTGCACCAAAATGCCTGTCTAGCCATGTAATAGCACTTTTCATGCTTGCTTAATCAAAGATGTCAGGTAAAAAAATGTCATGCCACAATAGGAAATTGCTAAACTGGATACACCAACATGCCAATCTAGCCACATAACACTTCTCATGCTTGCGTTCTCATAGATGTGCAGTAATAAATGCCATGCCACAGTATTAAAAGACTAGACTGGCTACAACAAAATGGCTTTCTACTCACGTAATAACACTTAACATGCTTGTTGCAGCATTGTATTCTGTGGCTTGACATTTTTTAATGGGCATCTATGATAGAGAATCATAGATGCCCAGTATAAAATGTCATTCCACAGTAAAGAATAGCTAGACTGGCTACACCAAAACTCGACTCTAGCCATGCAATAACAATTATCATGCTTGCTTTATCATAGATGCCCAGTAAATAAAATGCCATGCCACAGTAAAAAATGACTAGACTGGCTACCTCAACATGCTACTCTAGCCCCATCACTGGCTAGACTGCCCATTTGGTGCAATAGGTCTAGTAATGTCTTACTGTGTCATGACATTTTTACTGGGCATCTATAATACAGTATCATTGATGCACAGTAAAAAATTGCATGCTACATTAAAAAATGGTCAGACTGGCTTCTTCAAAATGCCATTCTAGCCACGTAATAACATGTATCCTGCTTGTTTGCTTTACACAGCAATAATTTTAAACAGCATTCACTCACTTATTCAAACACAAAAGCACGCAGCATTCACCCACTCATTAACACAGCATTCATTTCAAAGAGCATTTACACAGCATTCACTTGCTCATTCAAACATACATTCAGCAACATTCACTCATTCTTTCACACAGCATTCATTTGAAACATATTCATAAAGCATTTTGCGGTTCATTCAGGCACACTTTAATGCACATTCACTCGCTCTTTCAAACAGCATTCACTCTCTCTTTCACATGGCATCACTCGCTCATTCACACGTGCACACACCCAACCACTCGTACATTGTATGCTCACATGTTGACACACGCATACATACACACACACATAACATACACATACAAAATAAAATGTTACACTTCCTTCAGCCCCGGTCCGTATCCTGCCCCTCTCAGATGCAATCTCCTATGACAAAGGTCCTCGTGCTCCCGCACAAAAATACAGGAACCACAAAGCCCCGCACAGCATTTACTGGTTCCTGTATATGCATGCAGAAGCCAGAGCACCACTTTGCCAGTGCCCTGTTGAGTGTGGAGGTGCATCAGTGCCCCTCACACATTCAGACATGCAGTTCCCCAGCCTGCATCCCCAACAGGCTATTTGAAGCTGGGGCAGCAAAACGCCCCCCAGCCTTGCATCGTGCATTGGCGATGCACACTGCGGAACATAAACTGTCAAAGGGAAGCCACATTTCCCTTTGATACTTTAAACCACGCCCACTTCATAATGGGCAAAGATATAGGTGTGTCAGTGCCCCCTCACCAATTATGGACACACCACCCCTGCAAGACAACGTGTGAGAAACCCAGATGCAAAAACCAGTTGGCATCAATCATGTTGGTGCTGGGAAATTCATGTCAGAGATTAGCTATTGAGAATGTGGGTGCTTCTGAACCTTTTTGAGATTATTAAGCCCCACTCAAAAGCCATTTTGGCCAGACAAAATGCAAATTCTTCAATGAGGTTCTGCGCTGTTCAGCCCAATCAAAAAAATGTAGGGGCGCATTGCAAGTTTGGCGGGAACGCAAATACCTCAATTTTTATCACTCTGACAAAACCCGAGATTCTCATTGAAGTGGAGGATTTACCTTCGGCATCAGGCTGGAGGTAAATCTTACACTTTAAAGCCAAAAATCAGCACAATTACGGTGGCTAAATTACCGCTCGTATTAATTCCACCCAAAATCCCATTGAGTCCTATGAACTCAAAATATAGGGACTAACACTACCATAGCACCAGTTATAACCCGTTGGTTAATCCACGGGACAAACTGGGGGTAACGGTAATAAATGTTGGCAGTAATTCAGCGAAATTATCACTGAATTACCACCAAACTCGGAAGGAGGCTCTTAGTCTTTTTTCTCAATAATTTCTCAAGTGACCTTTGTCTTGGAGTCCAACATTGAGAGGCTCCATTATAAAACGTGCTAACATCAAGGCCTGTCCCTGCTTCCAATATTTTGCCATTAAAGGACGAATTCTGCTTCTTCAGCTGTTGTTTCATCTTTCTCTTTGCTCATGAGCAGAGACAGTCAAAATCTACACGACAGATGTTTCTTATGAGCACATAATTTCAAGGTTTATGGTCTTTGCATCGAATGCCATTCCATTGAAATATACTCACAAACCCCAATTTTTTGACCCTTTAAAATGCGCCTGAACAAAAATTAACCCTTTAACCCCCAAAAACAGGCATTAGATGGACATTTTTTAGATGGAAAAATTTAGATGGAATGGCATTTGATGCAATGGCATTTGATGCAATGACCAGATACCAATTTCAAAATTCACTGCACATTTCGAAATATTTGAACAGGTCCAGCAGATTTGCCCTGTGTAACTATGGAATTTCCAACTCCTTTCTTAAGATTTTCACAAGGCTTGCCTCTGCACATGACTTTCAGCTTGGCAGCCCTCTCCTCTGTACTTCTCTACGGTCTTGGGAGGATCGCTCAGTGGCAACGTGCTCACCTTGGAAGCAAAAAGATACTGAACAACACAGGTTGAAGCCCCGGATCTGCGCTTAGAATCCTCTGGCTATTAAACGTGTTATAAATAACCAATTACAATCACAACACTGGCTTCTCTGTGGAACACTCATTAGTATTTGTTTTCTATGTAGATGACAAGGGGCTGGAGCAAAGGTCGAATGTGTTTTTTTCTGCCAGCACAGGTAAAATCCATGGCCTTGCCCAAGGGGGCCTCTTGTGAGCAGGTGCACATATTGATAAGAGTATTGGTGTTGTCAGAGGACAAATGGGTTCGCTCCAGGCACCTTTCCATGGACGGAGATCAGCGCTTGCGTGCGCCTCAGATGAATTTAGAGAAATTGACTGTGGCATCCCGCCTCGCACACAGCTGACCGAGGGCCTGATACTCGGGAGATCTAATTCAATTACAACTTACGAGGCCAAGAGCCTGGAGGAGGGTAAGCAGCATGGAGGTAATAGCTACAATGATGCAGCAGCCATGCCACCAAAAGGCAAAGGAGGAGGGTAAGCGGCATGGAGGTAATAGCTACAATGATGCAGCAGCCATGCCACCAAAAGGCAAAGGAGGAGGGTAATCGGCATAGAGGCGATAGCTACAATAATGCAGCAGTCATGTCACCAAAAGGCAAAGGAGGAGGGTAATCAGCATAGAGGCAATAGCTGCAATAATGCAGCAGCCATGCCACCAAAAGGCAAAGGAGGAGGGTAATCGGCATAGAGGCGATAGCTACAATAATGCAGCAGTCATGTCACCGAAAGGCAATGGAGGAGGGTAAGCGGCATAGAGGCGATAGCTGCAATAATGCAGCAGCCATGCCACCAAAAGGCAAAGGAGGAGGGTAAGCGGCATAGAGGCAATAGCTGCAGTGATGCAGCAGTCATGCCACCAAAAGGCAAAGGAGGAGGGTAATCAGCATAGAGGCGATAGCTACAATAATGCAGCAGCCATGCCACCAAAAGGCAAAGGACGAGGGAAAGAGGCATAGAGGCAATAGCTGCAATAATGCAGCAGCCATGCCACCAAAAGGCAAAGGAGGAGGGTAATCAGCATGGAGGTAATAGCTACAATGATGCAGCAGCCATGCCACCAAAAGGCAAAGGAGGAGGGTAAGCGGCATAGAGGCGATAGCTACAATAATGCAGCAGCCATGCCACCAAAAGGCAAAGGAGGAGGGAAAGCGGCATAGAGGCGATAGCTACAATAATGCAGCAGCCATGCCACCAAAAGGCAAAGGAGGAGGGTAAGCAGCATGGAGGTAATAGCTACAATGATGCAGCAGCCATGCCACCAAAAGGCAAAGGAGGAGGGTAAGTGGCATAGAGGCAATAGCTGCAGTGATGCAGCAGCCATGCCACCAAAAGGCAAAGGAGGAGGGTAAGCAGCATAGAGGCAATAGCTACAGTGATGCAGCAGCCATGCCACCAAAAGGCAAAGGAGGAGGGTAAGTGGCATAGAGGCAATAGCTGCAGTGATGCAGCAGTCATGCCACCAAAAGGCAAAGGAGGAGGGTAATCAGCATAGAGGCGATAGCTACAATAATGCAGCAGCCATGCCACCAAAAGGCAAAGGAGGAGGGAAAGCGGCATAGAGGCAATAGCTGCAATAATGCAGCAGCCATGCCACCAAAAGGCAAAGGAGGAGGGTAAGCAGCATGGAGGTAATAGCTACAATGATGCAGCAGCCATGCCACCAAAAGGCAAAGGAGGAGGGTAAGTGGCATAGAGGCAATAGCTGCAGTGATGCAGCAGCCATGCCACCAAAAGGCAAAGGAGGAGGGTAAGCAGCATAGAGGCAATAGCTACAGTGATGCAGCAGCCATGCCACCAAAAGGCAAAGGAGGAGGGTAAGCGGCATAGAGGCAATAGCTGCAGTGATGCAGCAGTCATGCCACCAAAAGGCAAAGGAGGAGGGTAATCAGCATAGAGGCGATAGCTACAATAATGCAGCAGCCATGCCACCAAAAGGCAAAGGAGGAGGGAAAGCGGCATAGAGGCAATAGCTGCAATAATGCAGCAGCCATGCCACCAAAAGGCAAAGGAGGAGGGTAAGCGGCATAGACGCAATAGCTACAGTGATGCAGCAGTCATGCCACCAAAAGGCAAAGGAGGAGGGTAAGCGGCATAGAGGCAATAGCTGCAGTGATGCAGCAGCCATGCCACCAAAAGGCAAAGGAGGAGGGTAAGCGGCATAGAGGCAATAGCTACAATGATGCAGCAGCCATGGCACCAAAAGGCAAAGGAGGAGGGTACGCAGCATAGAGGCAATAGCTACAATAATGCAGCAGCCATGCCACCAAAAGGCAAAGGAGGAGGGAAAGCGGCATAGAGGCGATAGCTACAATAATGCAGCAGCCATGCCACCAAAAGGCAAAGGAGGAGGGTAAGCAGCATGGAGGTAATAGCTACAATGATGCAGCAGCCATGCCACCAAAAGGCAAAGGAGGAGGGTAAGCGGCATGGATGCAATAGCTACAATGATGCAGCAGCCATGCCACCAAAAGGCAAAGGAGGAGGGTAAGCGGCATAGAGGTAATAGTTACAGTGATGCAGCAGTCATGCCACCAAAAGGCAAAGGAGGAGGGTAAGCGGCATAGAGGCAATAGCTGCAGTGATGCAGCAGCCATGCCACCAAAAGGCAAAGGAGGAGGGAAAGCGGCATAGACGCAATAGCTACAGTGATGCAGCAGCCATGCCACCAAAAGGCAAAGGAGGAGGGTAATCGGCATAGACGCAATAGCTGCAATGATGCAGCAGTCATGCACCAAAAGGCAAAGGAGGAGGAGAGTAAGCAGCATAGAGGCAATAGCTACAATGATGCAGCAGTCATGCCACCAAAAGGCAAAGGAGGAGGGTAAGCGGCATAGAGGCGATAGCTACAATAATGCAGCAGCCATGCCACCAAAAGGCAAAGGAGGAGGGTAAGTGGCATAGAGGTGATAGCTACAATAATGCAGCAGCCATGCCACCAAAAGGCAAAGGAGGAGGGTAAGTGGCATAGAGGCAATAGCTGCAGTGATGCAGCAGCCATGCCACCAAAAGGCAAAGGAGGAGGGTAAGCAGCATAGAGGCAATAGCTACAATAATGCAGCAGCCATGCCACCAAAAGGCAAAGGAGGAGGGTAAGCGGCATAGAGGCAATAGCTGCAGTGATGCAGCAGCCATGCCACCAAAAGGCAAAGGAGGAGGGTAAGCAGCATAGAGGCAATAGCTACAGTGATGCAGCAGCCATGCCACCAAAAGGCAAAGGAGGAGGGTAAGCGGCATAGAGGCAATAGCTGCAGTGATGCGGCAGCCATGCCACCAAAAGGCAAAGGAGGAGGGTAAGTGGCATAGAGGCAATAGCTACAGTGATGCAGCAGCCATGCCACCAAAAGGCAAAGGAGGAGGGAAAGCGGCATGAGGCAATAGCTGCAATAATGCAGCAGCCATGCCACCAAAAGGCAAAGGAGGAGGGTAAGCGGCATAGAGGCAATAGCTGCAGTGATGCAGCAGCCATGCCACCAAAAGGCAAAGGAGGAGGGTAAGCGGCATAGAGGCAATAGCTACAGTGATGCAGCAGCCATGCCACCAAAAGGCAAAGGAGGAGGGTAAGCGGCATAGAGGCAATAGCTACAGTGATGCAGCAGCCATGCCACCAAAAGGCAAAGGAGGAGGGTAAGCGGCATAGAGGCAATAGCTACAGTGATGCAGCAGCCATGCCACCAAAAGGCAAAGGAGGAGGGTAAGCGGCATAGAGGCGATAGCTACAATGATGCAGCAGCCATGCCACCAAAAGGCAAAGGAGGAGGAGGGTAACCAGCATAGAGGCATAGACGCAATAGCTACAGTGATGCAGCGGCATAGAGGCAATAGCTACAATGATGCAGCAGCCATGGCACCAAAAGGCAAAGGAGGAGGGTACGCAGCATAGAGGCAATAGCTACAATAATGCAGCAGCCATGCCACCAAAAGGCAAAGGAGGAGGGAAAGCGGCATAGAGGCGATAGCTACAATAATGCAGCAGCCATGCCACCAAAAGGCAAAGGAGGAGGGTAAGCAGCATGGAGGTAATAGCTACAATGATGCAGCAGCCATGCCACCAAAAGGCAAAGGAGGAGGGTAAGCGGCATGGAGGCAATAGCTACAATGATGCAGCAGCCATGCCACCAAAAGGCAAAGGAGGAGGGTAAGCGGCATAGAGGTAATAGTTACAGTGATGCAGCAGTCATGCCACCAAAAGGCAAAGGAGGAGGGTAAGCGGCATAGAGGCAATAGCTGCAGTGATGCAGCAGCCATGCCACCAAAAGGCAAAGGAGGAGGGAAAGCGGCATAGACGCAATAGCTACAGTGATGCAGCAGCCATGCCACCAAAAGGCAAAGGAGGAGGGTAAGCGGCATAGAGGCAATAGCTGCAGTGATGCAGCAGCCATGCCACCAAAAGGCAAAGGAGGAGGGTAAGCAGCATAGAGGCAATAGCTACAGTGATGCAGCAGCCATGCCACCAAAAGGCAAAGGAGGAGGGTAAGCGGCATAGAGGCAATAGCTACAGTGATGCAGCAGCCATGCCACCAAAAGGCAAAGGAGGAGGGTAAGTGGCATAGAGGCAATAGCTACAGTGATGCAGCAGCCATGCCACCAAAAGGCAAAGGAGGAGGGTAAGCGGCATAGAGGCGATAGCTACAATGATGCAGCAGCCATGCCACCAAAAGGCAAAGGAGGAGGAGGGTAACCAGCATAGAGGCAATAGCTATAATAATGCTGATCCAAGAGAGGATTGGTCAGGTTAATAATAATTTAGCATTGATATATCACCGGGAACCCTCAGGAATCTGAGCGCTGCTCATTATTACCCACTGGGTGCTCATTTATCGACCCCGGAAGGATGAAAGGCTGAGTTGGGTTTGCCGGGATTCGAACCTGCGTCAGCAGGAACTGCACAGATGTCAAAGCAAGCACTCTACTCGCTGTGCTATCTGACCAACTCGCTAGGTTCTCGAGGTTCTCAAGGTACCTTCCTTCAGGCCTCTCCCTCTGCACCCTATTCTGTGAAAGAGAACCCAGACGAGGGACCTCCTTGTGGTTATGCTGGAGAGAGAACTTGTTTTTAACACTTTCCAGTGTAACATCTGATTTTGTCCTTGGGGGATCTCGGAAACTCAAGACAGGTGTGGTACGCCGCGCACAGGACACCCTAGAGAAATCAGAAACGAGTACTGCGCCCGTTACGGACATGTGCCCGTGTGAAGGAGCGAGCTAAGAAGTGAGGTTCTTCGTGAGCATTCTGAAAATAGTCATATCCTGTCAGCTCTCTTGGGTGGACAGTCAGCAGCAGCAGGTGATAGGGTTGCCGCCTGCAAAGAGACAACACCGGGTGTGCAGGATTACAAATATGTGGCTTCATTGGGTTTCACCAGGTTCCCAGGAAAGTGAATGCCCCCGCCCCTGAAAGAAGACCTCCACAAATGAATCCTTTTCAAGACTTTCTGAAATCACTCAACAGCGCTACGTCTGTTTCTATCCTTTTGGCCCCTAGAAGTCTGGGAAACGCTACATTTGTTCGCCACGGTATCTACACTCGCAAGACTTGGGAAGGAAGCTTTCAGCGCAGCTTCCTCAATGAGATATTCTTGACTGAAGGAGCGAACTAAGAAAAGTGATTTTTCACAAGAACTCTCAAAGCAGATTTTTTGAGGTCTCCTGAATGCCCAATTGGGAGGTGCTGGATGCCATATAAGGAGGTGCAGGTCTGCTTTCTATTTTCCAATTTTTCCCTAGGTTCATGGGGTTATATTTGCTACCAAATCATAACAAGTGATCCTTCCACAATTTACTAATCTGTGCATAAAATGGGGCCATCGCTTGGTATACCATTTCTTGATATTAGTCAAAACCATACAAATTCTTCTATTGATAAAATATGAGCTCTAAACGTTTCTTAAATGAAAATCAGTCTAACCTTTGCCTTCCCAGTTTTCCCACCCAATATCCCCCCTACTTTTCTAATTAATTTAGGCAACAAAACAATTGTATCATGCGTTTTCATTTTTCGGGTGATAATAGCGAATTGGGAGCGGGGGAGTAACATCTCCATTATTCCGTCAAGAGGAATACTTCTTGCGAAGCTCAAAACTCGTCCCAAAAAAAACCTCGTCTGAGGTGTTACATTTCATCTAACAAGCTTGAACTTGGTGATGTGAAATGCAGCTTAGATCTGAGCATCTACTGGTAAAGTACAAGGTTATTGTATTGGTATAATCGTGGCAGAGTGAGGAAACATCACAAACACTGTAGCAAACCCGAGCAAACTATTATTAGATGGTAAACATTTGGGGCCAGATTCATGGAATGTTTTGCACTGCTGAAAAGTGACTTTGCACTACTGACACAAACCCTGATTCATGGAACTATGCAAAGTGTATTTTTGCAGTGCAAAGTCCATGCAAAGTCATTTTGTACTGCAACAATGACTATGCACTGACTTGGCCCGGTTGTATCAGCAGCCCAAAGTCACTTTTCAGTAGTGCAAAGTCAGTTTGCACCGAGCAAAAAATTCCATGAATCGGGCCCCCTTGATGTGTCACCATGTTTATCATACTAAATACTTCACACCACCAGGTAATGCATGTAAGGACTGTTGAGTATCACAGAAGTAAGTAAGCAAATCTGTCAAAATGAGAAAGCATACTCCATGGATACGATTCTTCATTTCAAATTGGTTTTTTTAATCAAATATTATCATCCGAGCTCGTGCTCCTAATACATAAGGAAATATCCTTATGTATCCTTATTATCCGAGCTCGTACTCCTAAAACATAAGGAAATGTCCTTATGCATTAGGAGCACGAGCTCTGATGATAATATTTGATTAAAAAAATCAATTTGAAATGAAGTCTCATTTGGTTGTCAATCTGTTGGTCATTCTAGGTGTGCAATGCTTTCCAAGTAGGTGCAATAGAGGGGCATTGATGGATCAATGCTGTGAAGGCATCGCATAGTTCAAGTACCCAGCAACATCCGGCCCCCTCTAAACATACACTTTTAGGCAAATGCAGGGGCATGCATATTTTGATCTGCCCTACTGCACACCTCTATGGAAAGAACGCATCCTCCAGGTAGGCCATGGACAAGTTATCCTAGCATTTGAAAGTCAGAAACAGGACTTAAAGACCACCTGCTCAGCCTGTGGTAGAACCCCCCCCCCCCCCCTCTGTGATCATATCCACATGGACTGATGCGTTTTGAGCATCCTGAAATGTCTGCATCGGATATCATGCAAGATCATCGTAGTGAGTTGGCCTGGTGTAGTGTGGACTTGGTAAGCATGGACATTAAAATGAAAGGGACACCCGGATAAGCGCTCCGCTCCGTAAAGGGAAAAACACACAAGTTCGCACAGAGATGATACCTTACTAAGCTAACTCATATTTTTGATGAGCTATTTTAAGGTCCTTTCCACAATACGTTATCGCACAGAAAACCCCATTTCGATTGTTGAAGTTATGCCCTTGGTATCTGGCATCTCAGCTGCAGAAGCTCACATTGGATCTGCAGATAACCCATCTGTAAATGTCAAATTAGTTTCTCACCACACCTGCATGTCCTGCAAGGCACTGTAAGGAATCGCAAAGGTTCATCAGTCCACATTGGTGTCCATGGCCATCATTTCTCACTTCGGAAAGTGCAGATCAAAGTGCCCTTACCACAATCAAAATGTGCGGCAGCAGAGAGAATGGCAGTGCGGAGAGCCCTGGGCTGAGCTGTAAAACCCTGCAATGGTGACATGACAATTCTTAGGGTTAAAAGAGGCCTGGACCAAGAGGGACCCTCCTCCCCCCCAGACAGACTTATTTGACTGAATGTTTTGCTGAACTGAAGAGTGGTGGGTGTATGGTTTGAACCAATCTGGTATTGCTTTTGACAATCCTCTAAACCATTGTTTTTCAGCTTGTTTGAAGGAGAGAAACCATATGCAAATCAGGTTTTATCTTTGCAGCCCAAACCTCTAGTTTGCATCCCTTCAGCACACAAGCACAGTCAAGCCTAGGCCGCGCTTGGCCACTTTGGGCATCATCAGTGAGGTGTAGCTCGGGATTCTACCTACAGCACTGACTCACGCCTGAGCATGCTTAGTGCCAAGTAGGGCGAGCTTTGCAAAACTGTAGAGTGTAAAAGGGAAGGTTTTTAATCCAATATAAAAAGGAGCATTGCTCTGGAAATGTATTGTGAGTATGCACTCTAACACATTCAGGAATTTGGGAAGAGACTTCAGCAATTCAAGTACAAGTCTGAGTTAGTCTCTTGGTGCAGAGGTTTGGGTGCTGCATCAAATAGTGTTACACCTCCCTGCTATGGTGTGAAGAAGACTAGAGTTAGAATGTTAAGAATATTGAGATTTTGTATAGCCCTGTACTATACACCCAACATCAAAATAAGGTTTGATCACATTGCATCCTTTTTAGTTTCGGCTGTTGCATTGGAGTACAGCTGCACTTCATTGGCCCAATGGCCCGCCTGTTGTTCAGGGAATCAGGTGGCCCCCAGACAGGCACTACAAGTTGCTTTCAACTTTGCAAAGTGCAACAAATTGGTTGCTTCCTGCACACCAGGCTTCAGACAGCCTCAGGCTCCAGCCTTTCCTGCTGGCCTATGTCACAACACGGTGAGGTGTTAGTTTGCACACTCTGACTCTGAGCCGTGCCCGAGAGCACAGGACGGCAGCCCCGTCCCTCTGGACTAGTGGCAGGACGGCCGCCGGCACAGCACCGGCCCCCGCCCCTCTACTTGATGCTGCAGGCAGCATGTGAATGCATGCATCATAATTTATGATGCACTGCACACATCATCATGCATGCACATCAATCATCAAAGCAAGGTAACAACATGTGTTACCTTGCTTTGATGATTTATTATGCTGCCGCAGCCCAACCCCTACAGAGTGCCAGTTCCACCGCCGACGCCGTCCTAGATGCAGCCTGCTGGCGTGGCGAGCGAGCTGCTCGGGCCGCGGCAGCAGCAGCAGCACACACTGACGCACACGCAAGTTAAATAACTACTAGGGAAAAGGAAATGGATGAATTTAATGCTGCGTCGCTGGCCATCCCGCCGCAGGCCCACACACACAGACACACACTGTCTCTGACTGCACACTGCGGGCAGGGCGGGCCGGGGCGGCAGCCTGGCAGGCAGTCACAATAATTATAATAAAAAGAAATTTTATTTAAAAGTTCTTTTTTTTTAAAAGAAAACCGGCCCAGCCCAGAAAACCGGCCCCAAGTCCTCAAGGTCGTTTGGCTGATAGGGCCAGCTCGACCGCGCCCCTAAGACTGAAACAAAGGAAGACGTCTAAATGGGACTGAGAGTTTAGGAACCCACCCACCCCCAGTGAGAAGCTGCATAAAATGTAAGGCACCGTGCATTGCACATCAGGCTTTTTCTCTTACCGCGCGATGTTTCTTCAGTCGAAACTTACTTGTTACACGCTCCTTGCCCCCTAGATGCTGCCTCCCCAAATTTGCTTCAAATTTAGTAAAACCCGAGCAGTAGGGGGCGCTCCTTTTCAGTCTTTTTGCCAACATGGTGGAACTCACTACCTGCTATTTTGCGGGAGATTTGGGATCACCGGCGTTTTCGGAAGGTTCTTAAGACCTCCTTGTTTTGAGGAGGGTGTGTGATCCTCCTGCCACCCTCCTGCTTTTAGATGCCTTTTTGGCCTTGGCTGCGCTCAATAAATCCGTGTATGTTACATTACATTGCAACAATCCATAGGCCAGGAAACGTGTCCCATCACCAAGCGTAGAGGAAAGAGAAACAAAAACACGGGGACCTCCCGAACAGCACGAGGGCGCATACTAAGGGAGACCACGGGAACTAAGGAATCCACTACGTCAAATGGAATCACTGATCCAGTTCAAGAGTCACTGCAGCCAGATGACAAAAACAGACCAGGGACAGGAGGTACAATTGTAATTGGTTATTTATAATATGCTTAATACCAAGAGGTCTCTAAGCGCAGACCCAGGGATCGAACCTGTGTTGCGCCACGTCTTCTTGTTTCCAAGGTGAGCGCGTTGCCCTTGAGCAATCCTCCCGAGAGGTTGCAATACCGTGTAGGGGAAAAGGCCAGCAAGCGGGCCAGGGTCAAATTCACCCTAATCCAGCAATGCAGTGGGGGAGACAGGAACAGGTCAGTAGGTAGGCTAGGTTTGAGTCAACAAAAGGTCCGTAATCATGCAGCGGGTCAGACAGGAGCTGGTCGGTAAGCAGGTTTGTGTTTTAAAGGGTCCAAGAATAAACCCACTTGTGGAATAAGCCGTAACGGAGGACTATGCAGTGTTGTTGTTGAGGAGCGGTCCTCCAAAGACCCTGTTTTTGAGGTGTGAACATTGCCGCCATTTTGGATTTGTCATGCTGTACAGCATACTGGCTCCATGCATAGCGAGGACTCTGGTCACCTGACCAGTAGGTTTCCTGGGAAACAGTGATTGGTTTCCCATGTGCCGCAGCAAACGCCATCGTGCCCACAACTGTTTTTAAGCCAGACTGTGACCGTGGCTCCCGACCATGACAAAAGGGTATTTTAGAAGTTTTACCAATCCCTGATGATTGGTGTCTGGGACTCTTTATTTTTTTGCAACACACCTTGGTACGAGTAGAAGGCTGGGGAACAAGCCAAGTGACTCCCCAGTGGCTTGCCCCCCACATATTAAGCTGAGGAGTTTTGTCTAACTCAGCACACTAACCAATGACCCCCAGTGGCAATGCTAATCCTCATAGCCCTTCCCATCCACTCCCATCCCCTCTCTATTCAAGACACACCCTCCCGGGATATCTTTGAACTAGCTCTATCATGCAGTAACATCACACTGTGGGCTGCATAGAGGCTGCCAGTATTATTTCCATGCAGTTTTCTGAGAGATAATGGATGATTTGTGGCTGGAAATTATGTCCTGCGGTAATTAAGGGATCTGATTCACACAAGCCCATTGGAAAATGCTCTGTGAATCAGGCCCTAAATGTCTTAACCAAGTGTGCCTTTAGCCACATGACCGATACATAATATGTGTGCCCTCATGTATGTTCCTTGCACCTAAAACAAGCATTGAAAAAGACAACAATGTGTATGGCTATTAGCTAGGCATTTGCCAGGCACTGATATCATATGCCCATGTACTAGCTGTTACAGTCTTATGTTCAGGTACTATCATTATAACAGTGCCTGGTTAATGCACAGCCTGTGCCCAGCCAAAACGCGCATCTGTTGTTTTGCCACCGCTTGATTAAACGCATGTTTTGTTGAAACAGTATCCCTTGATGCATATTTTGCTGCACTACGTTGCATCTTCTTCAAGAATTGTGCAATTAAATGTTCATATTTGTATATTTACAAGACAATCTTCTGTCAAGAAAAAGATCACATTTGGAAAACCTCCATCTCTGTAATAATGTGATGCCCGAGTTTCCATGGCAGGCGCAGCAGAGCAGGGAAGCATGTGCCCTGCCACTGTAGTTACTTAAAGAAAACATAATACCAAGTCATATTCCGCTGCATTAATGGCACGCTCATGTTGACATTTATCAAACATATATTGTGAGTTATTTACTTGTGCACCTTAGCACAATTGTACTACATGCCAGTTGTTGTTGATTAGAGATGTATTAATGGGAGGTGGTTATGAAGAGTAATGGCTTCATATGCATCTAATCTACAGTATCTTTTGCCATGTCTGGATATTTGACTTCCTAAATCCAGACACATTCGTAGGTTCAGCAGAAGCTTTAATTATTACCCTGACCTGTGCGCAACTGCTAAACATGGCATGTTCAGTATCTGGAAAACATTCTGAGTGGCTACATATACTTACTATAACCTATATTTATATCATTATTTAAGGACATTGGTGCATTGGAACCTGTACATGTGCACAGCCAGCCAGCCTAGCCTTGATACCAGATTTCCCATCTCAGGCACTTTTCTTCTAAAATGATTGTTCATTTGTGAATCAACCAGCAGGATTCCTTCCCCTCAGATGTCTATGGAGTGACAGGTGTCACCGCCATTGTATCCTCACTTGCACTTCTGAAGGCTGTGTCAATGAGTATATATGGTCCAGGGTCGCAAACATTCTAATGTTAGGGTGAGTTTTGTAAAAAAAAGAAAATAATGAAATGAGCACCAAGCCCAGTGTGCCTTATGTTTTGCAAGGATGCAGCCCTTTTATTATAGGCCTTTTTGTCAAATATAAAGATTTGTGGCCATTCTTATGTTCCCATAATCCTCTTTGATTTTATGCAAGGCAGCAATGAACCCTCATTGGAGCTATTTGCCCTCTTTCCCTTTCTCAAAGTGGAATTTTGAAAGAGTTGAAAGAGTACAATATAAGTGTACCAAAACGCTCATTTTAGAGTGATAACCTTCTATCAGAAAATAATGTATATGGTAAATCTACATAATATGCTTTTCTCAGTTAGACATGTGTAACATTTTTATTATGACTACAAAATATTATGGAAATGGTCATTAGAAAAACACTTTCTAAAATATTAACAAAAAAAGTTTAGTTCACAATGTTTGAACAATTAGATCATGTATTTTAACCATTTCTTTGGCAGAGATTTCTTACCATTTTGCCTCTCAAAATCTACATCCTTCTTGAAAAGGATCACCGTCTGATCGTTCTGTAAGAACAAAGGCAATGTTTAATGTTGTGTGCAGTTGACTGATTGGTTGGTAGTACTATAACAAAACAAACATGGTTGTAGACCCTGCAGCCTGACTCTCTAGTCCTTTACAAGGTCTATGAGAAATCAGCACCCACCACAAACCCTTTTTGCGACCCCCTCTCTTACACCGGTGCAGACAATGTGCCCTCAATGCGATATCGACAAAACTGCAGGACATACATGATGATAATGTGTGGATTCTAATACCAGTCTGGACCCCGCACCTCTGTGATGCCTATGACTGCTGCGCTCTTATTACTTTGAACCAAAAAACAAAGCAACCGTGCTTCAACACTGCTTAGCAACGGCGGGGTGGCTCTAGCAAGCACGTGCCTGACAATGCGACTCTCACCCATAAAGAGGGAGACAGAGACATAGAGTGAGACAGACAGAGAGAGAGAGAGAGAGAGAGAGAGAGAGACAGAGAGAGAGAGAGAGAGAGAGAGAGAGAAGAGAGAGAGAAGAGAGAGAGAGGGGGGGAGGGAGACAGAGCCAGAGAATCTGGATTATACCCAGCCAGTCTTGGTAAAAAAAAGAATGACTTAAGTTGTAAACTCAGTAGGTACTGTCTAGATTTATTTATTCCTTCATTTCAAATGTGTTTTAATATTTATTTTAGCATTTCAAGAAGCAAGTTAGGTTGAATTTCTCTTTGGTTTATTAAGTTAGTACATAGTACAAGCTCCTGAAGGGAGTACGCAGGCAGATGAGTGTACAGTTGTGTCCAAGCTCTGCAAAAGGAGTGAGAGAAGGAGCAAAAAGAGTGATGAGTGAAGAGTGACTCTGATCCTGTCACAGGTGCTAAGTGTGGGTTCTCTATGTTCTCATCCTCAATATGAGCTGAAAGAAAGTGCTACTTTCATCTTGAAAAGTAGGTTGAGAAATTACACCAATAAATATTTAATGTATCCTGGAATTATGGTTAAGCATGGAGCCACTTGACACAAAAGGACCAGGGAAAGGGTCTCATGCCTGAGTGTATGTATTCGCACATTGGAAGACTCAGGTTGATCGGTTCTATAGGGGATATTTTTGTCAAATATTTACTTTTAGAGTTAAAGTTCACCCTCTTGTAAGGTACTAGGAATTTCTTTAAAAGACTGTTTCATTGGCCAGGAAGCCCAGTGAGTTTTAAGTCAGTTATCTACTCGTCTGGGTTATTCCTGGTGAGGAAGCCACAAAAAAGCCTACCAGTTTCAGTGGCATAGACAAGGTAAAAGCCACAAGGTAAAAGCCACATTCATCAGGGCTGGGCAGACACTAAAGGATTGATGTGTCAACAATTAGATAACTGGTTGGATAATACCGGGAGATCCCACCTAGTTATAGGGGTCCCCACAAGTATCTGTGTGGTTTTAAAGATTAAGTTATGCACTTCCCAAAGGAGCATGAGGGAATTAGCATGCTCTGGAATCTTCCGGCTTGCAGTCAATCATTCCGAGTCATACCACAGATCCATTGAGCTTGTTAGAAGTCTGCGAAGGCCTTGTGCTGCCTACATGCTTTACAATTGGAGTAAGGAATAACCCAGACGAGTAGATAACCGTCTTAAAACTCACTGGGCTTCCTGGCTGATGATTCCCCCAAGAAAAGATGGGAACCATTTAAATCTCTAACTGGACTTTGAAAAATAACGGAAAAGACCAGAACAGTAACAAACATGGGAGAATTGAATTTTTAAGAAATTTTTGAAACATCTGGATACCCGTTCTTTATTAAAAAACGATTACAAGTATCCAATAGAAATACATATATATGTATTCTCTTTTTATACTCTGTGGATGGAGAAATTTAATAAAGAACTTTTTTAATCTATGAAGCAGTCTTTTAAAGGAATTCCTAGTACCTTACAAGAGGGCAAACTTTAACTTCAAAAAGTAAATATTTGACAAAAATATCCCCTATAGAACCTAGGCATGGAGCCACACATCTGGTTGAGAGCACATCCCTTGCTAGCTGTGCTGTATCCACTACTAGAGCCAATGTATAGGCCCTAATCATGTTGGCCTAGGACAGTTCGAGCCGAAACACAAGTGGGAACAGCTCACTGAGTGAAGCTGGCAAACAGGCTTTATAGTCTCATCAAATGATCAGAGCACAGAACAGACAACCGACAGCAGTTGCCACTGTCCGGGAGCAAAGAATGCCCTATCTAATGTCCCACTTTGACTGTTACAATAATTGCATGATGGCATTGTATTCTTCACTTAGTGGGTCCAACAAGTGAAAGTTGGAATTCCAGTGGGTGGCAAATTTAGTCTTTAGGTTGTGCTGTGACAACTTGTGGTGCACCTGTAATCAGTCCATCATATTAGAGCTAAAGTGTGAGCAGATCTTCTGTGCCATTGCAATCAGTTCTTTGCAGGATAGTAGTTTCTGATCAAATCTGCTGCCATAAGCTGAAGGACCCGCAAGAAGCAAGTTTTTCCAATTCAATGTCAGCACAGATATTACACTCTTTGTCAGCAGCAACAAATCATATGAGTTCATCTCAGTCTGCATGGTGCCTCAAAGATGTAGTACCCAAGTTGGTCTCAGCCTTCATGTGGCACGCTGTTGCTGCCCAGAATGCAGATTGCAAGATGCTGTAACTTTGGATTTTTGTGATGGGCTAATATGTGTTCTATACTAACCTTTATGTGGAGATGTTGGTGGCGTGAGGGCCCCACACTGATGTTTTCCACCTTTGAGATCTTCCAGCCTATGTTTGAAATTGAACAAAGCCCTGTCCTGACTCAGGCAAATGTTTTATTACGGGGGCCGTAAAAGTAGCTTCCTCCTGGAAGGAAAGGGGAGGAGCACTGCCTGTGAGAGCAAGCTGGCTTGGCAGAACTGGAAAAACCAGAAATTCAACCTTGTGCTGGGGGGAAACCACACCCCTTTGGGGCCAGAACATAACTCTAAAAAGATGGATCATTCATAGAGCGGACTTGTGAAAATTATTTAAATGATACCATAATTCTTGTGATTTTTCTGCCCACATTTTAAGAGGTTTTTAGAACCGGTGGTATGATCTGGGGGCAAGCTAGCAGTTAAGAGGGTATTACTTAAAATGTATGCATGTTAAAAATCTGACACTTCATCAAGTAATGTCCATACTCCTTGCGCACATGTGTATACATTTGGGGTAATGTCCGATATTGCGAAACCAGTTAAAAAGTGTAAATGTCACCATTTCTAAATGCAAGCTCCCAGGAAGAACAGATTTGGACAGGGTATACATCCTGTGATAAGTGATGGGTGCATGTAATTTTAAACAAATGTGTACCTGTGCAAATATGTCTTTTGGGTCAAAATATAGATTGTGTGTAATTTGACAGGGGTGGGTTCTCTGTACCATAAACAGACCTCATCATGATGACACTTCATTCCCCCAATCAAGGGGAAGAGGATGAAGTGGCCAATGACAAGTGGAGAGGGGTAGAGCCTAGTGATGCTGCACACACACCCATTTTCAAAACACATAAAAGCAGACAGTCAGGACAGATAGGGACCTTCAAATCCATTTGCTGCGGGACGCTCTGCCGGGAAAATCCATACTTTACCTCCATCAACCTTCAGAGAGCCAACATAGAGACTTCACTCTATCCACATCCAGAGATCCAGACTTCAAATCTATCAATATCCAGAACCAGAGGCAGAGCAGAGCTGACCCAGACCACTGTTAGCAGAACCAGAGAGCTGACCCAGATCACTGTGAAGTGCCGAGACCAGACCAGAGTCCAGTCTAAAACCTGACCAGATCTGTGGCGAGGCCCATTTATTTCAAAAATATATCGTGAGTACCTAGCAGAACTGTGTAGAACCAATCTCTTAGTTAAAATAATATAATTCAATCTATTTTAATCTAAGTAGAACTGCCTCCTAACTGTCACCTGTCATTTTCTAGTTGCTAGCTGTCTTTTTGAACTTTAAAATTTCAAATCTGAAAAACGACCTTTACCATATCGCTCATATCTCCGTGACCGTTTGTCCTAGAGACTTGCAGTAACTTTCCTTCCTATAGTTTTGCCGCAATCGCGAAAAACGCACTCGCGAATTTGCCGCGATTTGCAAATTTCTCCACGTGTGAAAACAGCAGATTCTTTGCTTTCCTTGCTAAAAATTCGTTTGCCTCTTAAGAACCATCCCTGAATCATTGCTAGAGTGAGCCTGGACTAATATTAACTAGACACCACTCACCCTGAACCTCTAGGGGGAATTAAAAGCATTTTAGCATATTTTTCACTTCATTGCCAGCACATGTAAAAGCATTTTGGGCCTGTGTTTAAAACTCCGATCTGTACTCTAAGCTTGCTGGGGTGAACTGAATTACATTTGATTGCATTTCTGAGAACTGTGTGCTTTCCTTCCATTTCCTTGCATTGCATAAAGGGGGGGAGGGGATTGCCAGAGAAAAGTGATTACATTGTTTTGTTGAAATCATATTGAGTATTTTCTGTATTGCATTTTTCATTCGACATTACATCCATCTGAACTTATATAAAGCATTCTCTACCACCTTATTCTTCTGTTCCTATTCACAAGTGTGCTAGTGCCAGGCTATCCATTATTGATTACTGCTGTGATATATATATATATTGTTTAAATTCCCAAATAAACCTTTTAACTTGCAAAACAGAACTACTCCTTGGCTCAGTGGGGTCAGGGGGATTCCAAGACAGGGGTGTTATATAGGGGTAGTCATCCAGAACGCATGAACTGGACATAAAGATATATCAATAAGGGTTTCCATTCAGTATCCCAGACTAGGCATTGACTTAGCTGTAGTGTTGAATTGAATCCTCTTACATTAACCTGGGGACTTCCTCCGCCGGCCCCCAATCATGGAGCCCTACTATACTTTGCTTAAGTTTACTTTTAGCGCTGGCCCTAGTGAAGTCTCATATAGAGCCACATAAACCTCGCCCCTTGTGCCCACAGTGAGCCAAGAACCAGGCCGGGGTATAGAAAGAATATATATACTGCTCATCTTTCTGTCTGTTTGTCTTGATTTGTTTCATGTGCGCTGTGAGGGCTGCGGGCGATTTTACGCTCTATCAAAAATGAAAATAAATACATTTTAATTATAAGCTCAATTAATAATAATTTTGTTCAATCACAGCCTCCACCTTCTTTGTGGCAGAAAACACAGTTTCTGTTATAAAACACACATTGTCTACATTTACTTTTGTCTCACAAACATGGAACACAGGCTAAATAAACAGGTCAAAACTCTTTTCCCATGAACCCAGTTGAATGCTGAATTTCAATAATAATAATATGGCACAATACTAGAACATAATCTTCATGCTTCTGGCTGAAAGTTTTTAGTGTGAAAACATGGACACAATATTTAGTTTTAGTTTTATGAAAACTAGTTCACCTTCAAGGCTTGAGATATGGAGTTCCGTGCACACTCAAAATGCTAGTAATTGAAATTATAGATTTGTAAAAATGCCTTTGGCAAATATTACACCCAACTTTAGCTTAGGAATAGCACAGGGTAGATTTAAAAACAAGACATACATCACACGTTCAGCGTTGGATACATGCGGTCTCACTTTTGCAGAGCACTTCTTCCCCACTCCCAAAACCCCAAGCATCAATGGCATGCAACACACTTCTGTTCAAAGGCTAGGTCTTGGGAGTGGGCACAATTTAGAAGTTTTGTTTTGCAGACCCCCCTCAATTAAAGGCCCACATTGGAGAAGTTGGACAGTAAAATGGGGATGATTATGAAGCTTGTTTTTCAGAACACCCTTCATTTAAAGGTCTGTGTTGGGGAAGTTGAGCAGTTCAGAATTTTCTTCTGTGGGGCCAAGGGCAACCCATGGTTAAATACAATGCTGAAAGAGTGCTGACAATTGGAAGTTTCATTTTTAAGTTAAGAATACCATTTATTTAAAATCAGGGTTTTGGGAATGGGTTTCAGGTGGGAACTTTCGTTTTAGGGACCAGTATCTTTCGGTTTAAAAGGCAAGGTTTAGGGATGGTGACAATTATACCATTTAGTTTTGGTGGCAAGTATATCCTTTGTTTAAAAACAAGTTTTGGTAAGAGGTTCAGTTGGAAATTTTCATTTTAGGAAAGGACACCCTTTCTCATTAGAGAAGTTAGGGGTTGACAGGAAAATCAAGGAACTCCAATTACTTTAAATGACTATCTTCTATTTACCGCTAGGAGGATGGGTGAAAGTTTCCAATTCTTCCAAGCTCCCCCCTGCGTTAATCTATTTGGGAGTTAATTAAACTAATATACAGTCAGATATGTTAAGGCTCTATGCAATTCTGTCCCCCCACCCACTAATGGAAGAGAACCCACTATGAAGGCACATGGGTTGATTAAATAGATCGCCCCACTGACAGTTGGTGGGTTAATTTACTTACTTTTGGAAATCTCTGGGCTCTTCACTCATGGAGACTGAGCAGGACTTTGCTCTTAGAGAAAAACAGGATTCTGGCCTGCACTTCAGTCAATGGAATTCCATAGCAATTCTTCCTCTATGGCTGCAGGGAAGCCTCACAGCCACTGTGTTCTAGTCTGCCCAACAATAGATATCTCCAGCCCTCTATGGTCCCAACCAGATGCAATTTCAGCAGATCTCCTTTGGTGATTTTTGTCAGCTCTTCCTTTGGTCATTTCTTTATCCCTTTGCCTTTGGTCCTATTAAGCCAAATTTGGTTAGCTCCCTTTTGCATAGTGCAAGACATGTTTGCTCTCTAAGCCCCTCCCATGGAAGGTGAACATTAGGCAGTGATCATTTATGATCTTGCAACCAGGATTGGACATTTCCATTTCTCTCCACCCCAAGTCATCCAGCCTCTCTCTAAGGATTGGTTCAGGAGTCTAAAACAATAATAATGTAACTCCCATTTAAAATTTCCATTCTTTTTCCATGTCAACTTTCCGCCAAAAAGTACCTACATGGCAAAGGTTTGTAATTTACTAATAAATGCCATGGGATATATATATTTTACTTCAGCTAATCATGGGGGATTTGATAAAATGACTGCTGTGTTTGCACTATGTTGCACGGGCGCTTGGCAATTTTTCAACGTTTATACAAAAAGTGTAATAGTTATGAACATGCAATTTACTCTCCAGATACCTAATGTTACCCGACATCAGCTTGCCAATTCTTATTTTCAGGGCAGCCAAACACATAATTTAGGTCATAACATGATTTATAAAAATTGCATGTGGATAAAATTGACATCGGAATAAGCATCTTGGTACAAGCTTTCAAATGACCAATGAATGGACGCTGTGTGACTTATTGTTGCTGAGAAAATCACTAGTTATGATAGTTAATTTAAACTAATGGGACACCTCCACATGTATGCAAATATTAGTTCTGATTTCCGCAGGCCAGTTTAATTTCTTGGCAAGCATGTGACAGAGCCATCTGGACTGAATGTTTTTTTTAAGGCTGGGAAAAAGCCATTATCTTCTTTGTTGTTTGAAAGTTGATGGGCTGAGGCAATCCTTATCCTGCAGCAGACAATTCTCCTGTGCCCTGTGATTCCATATGTCCCTGCTGACATCCGGCACTTTGTCCTGTTATCTAAAGTTGACCACAATTTTGATCTCAAAAACCTCTATTTTTTGTATTTTTCCCCAACCAGGGCTAATAGTCACTTTATTGCAATTTTAAATAACTGGTATGCAAGAGCCTCAAAGGATCCCTTTTCCAGATCAGGATGCCAACAGGCCTGTAGTGGGGAAGTCATTTGTGAATTCTGTCCAACAACAAGCAACAGGGTCTGACTCAGGCATATGGAAACAAAATAGCCTTTTTCAATTGCAGCCGGTATTTTACATGTGAAGCATAATATATATTTAATGCATTGCATCTTGTCAACACACACACACAGTCCTTTCCCTGCTATATGTTTATTAGCAGGGGAACATTTTTCTCATGTCTTGTTTTAAAACTGAAAAACGTACATGCAAAGCCATTTTAGTTTCAGTGTTTCAAAACCCTGCTTTTCATGTAGAAGGGGCCTTTGATTTTCTTCTGCAAACGCATATTTAAGGCTGATTTTCTGTTCAACCTTTCCTTTTGTAATAAAAGTTGGGGCTTTTGATTTCCAATGCTTGGCCCTTCACATAGCTCTTCATTGTATTGCTTGCAGAAACACACAGTCTTCATTAATAAGCCCATTTTCAGTGGGGAGGATTCTGAAGGCTGGCAGGTCATTTTTCCAGAGGGCCTTTCAGTTATGTTTCTTAGGGCCTTTGTTTAAACCCCACAATACAGCTCTGCATTTTTGTTTCTGTTTCCTGGCTCATCAGTAGACACATCTGCACTCCCCCTCCTTTTCCCGCTGACTGTTGACTGAAACCTCCTCCAGCTGCAATAACTGAGCAGGTACTGCATCATTTTGCACTCTGGAGTGTTGTTAGGGAGAAAGTGCTGCTGAATGTGAAATTGATGCCTTAACATTGCCACAAACAATTCTGCCATCTCCATTGCACACAATAGCTAGTGTAAAATACTCTTGAGCTACATGACCCCCTCCCTCTCATGACATGTCCTTTGGCTATGTTGGCACCCAATATGGTCACTTCTCCTAAGTCTTAAAAATAAAACACATGCATTTCAGATACAGGCACTAAATGGTAATCTTCTACCTCCAATCAACTTTGTGATTTTCTCCTCCCTAGTCACTGAAAGCAAATGTCACAGGTGTAAATGACATTCTAGCTACAGTCACTGAATTGTCACCTCCTCCCTGCCTCCAACAAAATCTGGTATTTAAAATAAACAAGCCTACCCTGTTCCAGTGGTTTACCTCTCCCTCAACTAAATACTTTTTCAGGGTTCTACCGCGCTCCCAATTACCCTAGCAACTTCCTGCCTCTGCCTTTGCTTACAAGACTGTTCAGAAACTTCACTTTTAATGACTTATAAAATGTGCAAGGCCAAATTAGCTTAAACCACACCATCTGAACCTCGATGGAAGTTTCTTGAACAATTTTAGACTGTTCGAGTCAGTGGACATTCAGGAGATTCACACTTTATCAAAAAGCTTTGGTCCAGGGTCCCAAGTACAAATTGATGCAGAATCAAGTGATGCATTAGACAACAGCAAAACAAAGGTGGTGATGGCTGGAAGGCTTAGGATTATTCTTAACCTCAGGCATTGCTGTGGGCAAACCTCCAGACTACCGTTCTTCACCTGCTAAACCATTACAAAAGGGAATAGACCATATACAAGTTAGGCTTGGCCCAGCCCGAACTGCTTGGTCACATTACTTCTGCATTAGACCACACACATCCCAGACATGTTTTGGCCCTGTTGGGCCTCAGGAGAGAGGAGTAGCTTGAGTCTCTAGGTGGCAATAACTTACTGATTTGCATGTGGCTGGACCCCTTTTGCAGTGGCACAGACAGGTTACAAAACAGTGTTGCGGAAGGTTTCCCATAGCAGTGCTAATGGTTCAGATTGATTCAAAACCTTGCACCCATCACTTTAATATTAGACAACAGAACATAATGTTTTAAGGCAGTAAAGAAAATTCAAATTTGTCTCTCTGAAAGAAGCATGTGCAGACAGTAGCAACAGTCAAAATATGAAAAATAAATGGCTGCATACATGGGATACAGCATTTACATTTCTCTCCAGTCCTGCCAGCTGGTTTGGTTACTCCATATTTTAATCAAGTAGGGATTAGAGATTTACAACCAAAAATAGAAGTATATGAATAAAAATGATCTATCGCGCACACGCATGTGCATTAATCATCCTTTCTTGTAGATGATAACAGTGTTATCAATCAAGTCGAATGTGATTTAAGCCTGCATAATATCCGGAGAGCCAAGCAGGCTAGAATGATTCTCAAGCCAAAGTATCTGCTCATGTTCTCAAAGCACAGTGCAGGGTCATGCATTGAACAGGCAACACTGCCTTCCTTTGATAGAGGACAACATCATTCTTTACACTTATTTATTTAATAGATTTCTACATTACTGCACTCCCCACAAGTCCAGTGCAGTCCTTTACAAACAACTGCAAAAAAGGTCATGGCACGGGGCTCATTAGGAGTTTGATGGAAGTGGTAAAAGAAGACGATATTCAAAATACTGCCTGTTTTACCGTCTTGTAGAGCCATGACGTATTTACCTCATGGTATACTCCAGGAGTACTGTTTGGAGTATGTACATACACCGCATGATTCTGAGTCCGAATTCAGCAATGGAATTATTATTATATGTTTGTCCATTAAGTAGAGTGCTTCCTGTCTGCTTAAATGACAAAACAATATCAGGGACCCACAGAGGAAGCCATTGGATGGGCATCCAGTTGGCTGTATTCTCGCCCTCTTTATTGTGTAATGCACAGAAGAGGGCGGACTCGGGGGGGGGGGGTCACTGCTGAACCATCTGTGCATATTACGCTGCTATCCGAAATGGATTTTTGTCTTCCAAAGAGGGATGGAATTCCCTTTTTAAATATGGAAAAATATGACATGCATGTTTGCTATAAGTTTAAAACCCTCAACAATTACAATGTGGGCCATACTCATATAGTGTCAACAGGGGTGGACTGGGAACCAAAAGAAATCCTGAAAATAGTTGTCAAAGTGGCCCCATATTACACATGTTTAGCAAGCCCAACCCTTTTCCTGTGGGAACATTTGGAAATACCACACAAAAGAGGCCCATGGTGCAGAGGCCTACCAGGAAATTTCCAGAGTTCCCTATAGGCCAGTCCACCCCTAAGTGACAATGAAGAAGACAAGAGTGCGAGTAACCAGGCAAAGACGTTTCAGAAGTGATCACGATAGTTGCATATTATGGGAATATTTCAGGAGCCACAATAAACCTTGAGAAGGCCACCTAAATCTGAGTACCTTTACAGGGCTAGTATTAGCAGATCAAAGGAGTTCAACTAGAAGTCCATAGGAAAAGATTATTCTATGAACTGTGACTAGACCATCTTGGTTATGAACGGCACTCCCGCCCCACCATAAAGCGATACAGGGGTAGGGTTTAAACAGAACGCAGTCACAAGCAGACAACATGAAGTAGTTGATCAGACCATATAACAGGTACATGCCAAATCAGTGAGCTGGGCCAAATGCCATAAGCAGGACGCCTTCATCTTCTTCCATGCATTATTTCTTCATATCTAGACAGAAGTAGTATGTTCCAGATCTGGGCCTCATCATTTGGGTCCCTATTGG
The DNA here is from genome assembly GCF_040938575.1 of Ambystoma mexicanum. Taxonomy (NCBI): domain Eukaryota; kingdom Metazoa; phylum Chordata; class Amphibia; order Caudata; family Ambystomatidae; genus Ambystoma; species Ambystoma mexicanum. The sequence goes on along the minus strand of NC_090934.1, from coordinate 1,441,784,533 downwards.
CCTTCACGAATTTAAAAAGTTCCCTGACAAGTGGTATAAAGGGCCGCTTCATCGTTTAAATAATTGAGGTCTAATGAAAGAGACATTTTTTCTAAGGCTAATTGATTGCCAGCGTGCACTGGTGGCTTGCAAATGTTCCTCCTGAATAGTCAGGTGCAGCCTCAGTACAAGTGCCAATTAGACTCCTTACACACAAAGGAGCCGGATTTGAAGTGTCATGGAACAATCTGCTGTCCGCATGCTGATCGCACGCTAAACGGACACCTAGAATTGCTACGCTGCTAAACCGGCACTGTGTGTCACGCAGTCAGGTCTCCATAGAGGACCCAGTTTCATATAAGTGAGCCCATGAATATCAAACTGCTGGCTCATTGATATGAAATTATCTCTGGTATAGGCCAAACAATTCTCCATGTTCTGTCGGAAGAAGTGCGCAGGACAGGGAGGTGCTGCTCGTTCAGTCCCTGTTAATCGTATGCGGCATAGCTGGACTAGCATGATCTGCAGACTCTAAAGCATGATATCTTCTCTATGGGTTTCGGACGAAGAGTCTGAATAAAAATTACTGACCCCACCAAAAGACCTAAAACACACACCACAAAATGTTCTAACTATCAAAAGTTCGTGTTTCGGTGGGGTCGGACACCCCCGCAGCTCACCCGAGCAAAAAGGAAAAAAAGAAAGCCGGGGGCTGTGGGGGTGTCCCCCTTGACACCCCGCTCACTATACTATATAGTATAGTGGATGGGGGTTGCAGGGGACACCCCCCGCAGCTCACTCGAAGTAAAAAAAAAGTGAAAGAAAAGGATCCTGCAGCGCTGGTTCCCGATCACGGAAGTTGAAGGGAACCGGTGCCGCAGGGACACAGTGTGTCTGAAGGGAAGGTAAATAGGTGTGGGGGTGTGAGTGAGTGAGTGTGTGGATGTGAGTTTGAATCTGTGTGATTTTAATGGTTGTCCACATGGGAAATATACAAACATTTCTGTGTTGCGTACATTTCCCATGCGGAATGGTCTGCGACGGTAAAATCATGCAGATCCTTCCTATGTGCCACACAGAAACCCTAGCTTCCCTTTCATGTGATTTGCAGCATTTCTCCTGCACATCACCTATTCCAGGGCCAGCATCACAGAGGATTGGAATGAAGAGGGGGTTGTGGTTGGGGGGTTGTCCACGCTCTCTGCTCTCGGATATACAAATAAGCCTCTGCACATCCAGTAGGAACAGCACTGCAAATTGGCTGTGTGATTTAGGAAACACCAGACGCTGTCTTAGATGACACTGTAGGTGGAATATATGTGTTGCATTATTATTTGAAGAAATTATAATGCAGACACTAACTGTGTTGTTGCGAAAGTGGGGCTTGAGGGACACCTGGACGTTTCTCAAATTAAGAAGGGGAAAACGAGATTGGCGAGGATATTCGATGTCTGGTGCCACAGTGCCTTGTTGCTGCAAAGTTGGCACATTTGGCAACAATACAGTGACTAGCAGTTTAATGGGAAAAAGGAACAGGAACTATTGTAGGAACAAGCAAAACCTTGTGTTTTGGCACGGTTCTAAGGGCAACACCTGATCCCAGGGATTCTCAGATGCTGGCCTTTGGCCAATTACCAGTCCTTTCTTAAACTATCACAACCTGTCCTATGCCTCTCAAACTCCTCCTATCAAGCTCCCTTTTAGGGACGTCAATTGGGGGTCGCAGCCACGACCCCTGTGTTCTTCCTTGCTATCCCTGCAATCTCCCTGGCTACCAGTGTAAAAGAAAATGTTTTAAACTGAAGCTCATATAGGTGGGGGAGCATAGCCCCACGGCAGTTCTGGGGGTGCCCCGGCACATTCTTCACCCATCTGGGTGAACGCTGGGCCAAGCTTGCAATGCGAAAAGGAAGCACTCAGTAGGGGTTGGAGCTGGCCGTGACATGTGGTACCTGTCACAAGCCACATTCTGCACCAACCTACAGGAACCAGGAAGTTCTCCCAGTTTACTGGTTCCTGTTTGTGAGCTGCACAGAGGAGCCAAGAGTGGCCTGGAGTGATGGACCAAAGCTGGAAAACCGGTTAAGAAGGCTTATAAAAAATGTGATGTGTATTTTGCATGTGTGAAGAGCATTTCAAATGTATGTATGTGCTATGGGTCAGTGAGGGGGTGGGTGAAAGAGAAGAAATGTGATAATATGTGTGTTTGAATGTTCTGGGTGGGTGGGTGGATGTTTGCCTGTATAGATAATTCAGTGAGAGTGGATGTAAGAGAAGATGTATGAGGGAGTGACTGGTGGATGAATGTGTATGCATGTGATAGTGTGTGTTTGAATGTTCTGGGTGGGTACGGGACTGTGTGCAGAATGCAGTGTGAGTGGACGTTAAAGAAGGTGTATGGGTCAGTGAGTGGTGGATGAATGAGAAGGAATGTGATAGTGTGTGTTTGAATGTTCTGGCTGGTTGCGTTCCTCTGTGGAGAATGCAGTGCAATTGGACGTGAGAGATGGGTGAATGGGTATGAATGTGATTTGATTGTGTGTGTGCAAATGTTCTGGGTGGTGAATGCAGTGTGAATGAATCTGAGAGGAGATGGATGGGTGGGTGAAAAGGGATGGCTTTATGTGTATATGTGTGTAAGGTCCTGGCAGACTGGGGATCACTAGAGCTTTTTTGACACATCCTTTATTGACTTTGCATGTTTTACTGGTATTTTCGGGCATAGCTATGTTCATGTGTGTCATTGCCTGCCTAGACTTGCATTTTGGTACAGCCAGTCTAGCCATTGCTTACTGTGGCAGGACATGTATTACTCTGTATCTTTGATAAAACAAGCATGATAATAGGGATTACCTCGCTAGAATGACATTTTGGTGCAGCTGCCTGTATATTTCTTACGGTAGCATGACTTTTAATTAACTCAGCATCTTCTCTTCTTCCTAGATTTCAATCTGTTTTTTTCGTCCCTTTCATTCTACTGAAACTGCTCTTGTTTACGTACTAAATTCTCTTCTATCGGCACGCTATTCTAGGCACTCATCTTTTCTTATTCTTCCAGATCTATGGGCTGCCTTCGACACTGTTTATTACTCTTTACGTCTGGCGTCACTTTCTTCTTTTGGTCTCACAGGTTCTGTTTTTTCTTGGTTTCACTCCTATTTGTCTAATCTAATGTTTTCTGTCTCCTGGGCGGGCAAGTCCTCTATTGTCTTCCTTGCATGCCCATGGGGTACCTCAAGGGTCGGTCTTAGGCCCCTTTCTTTCCTCTTTGTACACATCATATCTCACAGCTATTATTTCTTCTTTTGGCGTATTTCATCACTTTTACGCCGAAGACGCTCAACTGTTTCTATCCTTTTCTTCTTTTTATACTGAAATTCATCACACTCTTTCGGCTTGCTTTGTTGCTATTAAATCTTAGATGTCTTCCCACTTTCTTACTCTTAATGCTGGGAAGACTTAAGTACTGTTTTTTCCTGCTAACACTCTTCCACCCCATCTTCTTTCATATTATTTCCTCCTCCTCAGCTCCCAATCGCATCTACGTCCCGTAATCCTGGTCTTTACTTTTACTCAAATCTCTCCTTTTCTCATCACATTTCTCTCGCTCTTGTCATGTTCATCTTCACAACATCTGTAAGGCTTGCCTGTTTCTCACATTTCAAGCATCTAAATTCTTAATCTCCTCTTTAATCTTTTCTCGACATTTCTAACGTTCTACTGTTCTGTTTGGGCTCTGTAATTCTCGTCTTGCTCATCTTAGATCAATATTTAATTCTTCTATTTGTCTACTGTGTCTTCTCACATATCAGGATTCTATTTCTTCCTATCTTGCAGCACTCGGCTGGCTGTCTTTTCATTCTCAAATTAAATTTCATTTTCTCTGTCTAGTTTTCAAGTCTCTCCATGGTCTTGCCCCTAGCTACCTTGCTGCACTAATATCGTTTTACATTCCCTCTCGCTCTCTTCAGTCTTCTTCTTAGTTCTGACTTTTGGCTCCTCGTCCTCCCTCTGCTCAGTCTCATTTTTGATCTTTTGAACTTCTTGCCCCCTTCACTGAAATGCTCTTCCTCTTTCTCTTTGGTCTATCTCTGTCTACTCTCTCTTCTGTGGTTCTTTAAAATCTCATATACTTCAACATTCCCGAATGATAGTTTCCTGGACTTAATTGCTTATTCATTTTTTATTGTACTGTTTCTCATTTTATGCTCAGTACTTTGGCTTAAGGTGCTTAATAAAAGACAAATAAAATAAAAAATAAAAAATGATGAAGCAAGGAACGATAGGTGTTCTTATGTGTCTAGACTGGCTTACATTGGAACCACTTTGGACATGTTTTCTTATTGTGACATTTAACTTGTAATGGCCAAACCAATGGGAGTATTTTCGTACATAGGAGTACTGGCATTTATTGGCAGAGTGAATTTTGTGCCTAGTGCCTAGTAATGCTTCTATAAAAACACCTAAAGCGAACATGAGTATGTTCTTATACAGGAATACTAGCATATGTTGGCGGAGCCAGCATGAAAATGTATGGGCACAGCCAGTATGAAAATGTTTTTTATACTGCCATATATTGAAGGGACCGGCATTACAGTGCATTGGGAAATGCACTTGTGCACTTTTGGTGACTTGCATCTATTGTACTCTTGTTCCACGAGTTACCCAACACCCTACAAAACCGATTGTCTGGCCTTCTACCCACATTTTCATAAAATAAGTGTGCTGTGTAATGCATCATTTTAACCCATTATCGAAAACATCTTCTCATGGGAGAGGGAAAAATACACCGGATCCCCCACCAAACCCATTTTCATCAGTTTGGGCCCCTCGCTATGCTCAGTCGCAATCTCATATGTGTGCAAATATTTACACCCTCCAATAAAACAACTCACCAGCCACCACTGGTGGCTGCATATTTTGGGAGCAGGCACCGCCCCTTCTTTCTAAACTAGGTGAAACATTTAAACTTTGATTAAAAATACCTATTTACTTCTTTCACTTGGAGTAGTGCATGCCCCTGCAGTGGCATAATCATCATGGGCATTGTGCACACGTGGTGGTTCGGGGCTGGCCCGGGGTGTGGCGTGCCCTGTGCTTTGTTAAGGAGCTTAACATGGCTCACAGGGGACGCAAATTCTGTGCGACGCCACTGATTGGGCTCTGCTCACCCAGAAGCACTCAGGCGGAAGTGAACGAGTGCCAGAGTGAAGCTTGCCATGCCACTGACTCCCTGAAAATGTGCTGGCAGTGCTGGAGAGGAACAACAGTACAATAAGAAGGCGAGGGCTTGGCATGGGCTCGGACCTAGCACATTTAGCTGGTTGGACGGTTCTATGTTCATCATACATCGGCCGCTCTTTTTTCGTGGCATTTTTTGCTGGACATTTCTGCCCGGAAAAAGTCATCACATTCTTTTCTTTTTTTAATGGGGGAGGGGCTCCCCCCAAACCCCTTTGTCTATTATTTATTACCTATTCCCCATCCCCACCCTACCCGTTATATGCCCTTACCCCACCCCCCATATTTTTTGATGTTTTTTTTCATTCAAACCTTTCAGCAACAAAAATGACAATGAGTTATTTTGTGAATCGGGGGTGAGCAATGGGGTACAAAAAGATAACCAAGATAACCGCATGAATACAAATTCAGAGAGGATAAGAAACAAGCCTCTTTGGTTGAAAGATTATTATATTGAGTTATGCTCTCAACATTGTAAGGGAGGAGATGTGTTGGGTTGTTTAACCATTAGATATATGTTATTAGCTAGGAAATATTATAATAGAATGTTATACATGTTTTCCCTTATAGTGTACTGTGTTGTAGTGCTTAGTGTATTATGACATCACACTGTTCTGTTTTAGAGCGTTTTTCTTTCATGTCAGGTTCTTAAGAGTCAGTTGGAGCTTGCCTCTGAGGGCAGCGCCTGCTGTCGTGAATCCTGATACTTAATAATGCTGAAACGTGCTCTCGCTATCCGAGCCTTATTCCTAACACAGCTCCTTGATTCGGTTTTTGAACTTAATGCCAGAACCTTGCGTTGCATCTTCAATGCATATTCATGTTTATCCTGCACTGTCCCAGGTATAATGAATAGGACAATTATTAAAGGCATTCAATTGGAAATAATTGCCAGCCTGACCGTGTGCATGATGAAAGTTCCATATGTATGTGTCACGTGGATGCCTCTGATTGAAGACCACTGCATTTGTGTTAGGCTATGTTACTGGGATGTGTGTTGTGCACAAGACTGCCCTTTGCCTGGTCTTCGGGCACTCTGAAGGATGACATAGAGAGTACAAAGAAAGGGTCTTTCTCAGCAAATAGTGGAGATGTTCTACTGCTAGTAGTGATGATGACAATAATAATATCACTAATAATATTGATAATAGATTTTATTATGATTATGATTACAGTAGCGGCAGTATTGATAATGATAGCAATATTATTAAGCTGATGATTTGTTATTTATTAATCGTTTTCGCCAAAGTGCTGTACGTAGAACATTTTACACACAATTGTCACCCAACCAAAGTTAGTACTCATTTATCGACATCAGAAGGATGAAAGGCTGAGTTGGCCTTGCCGTGATTTGAGCATGCGACCTGCAGATTACACATAGCTAACAGCAGCGAGTGTTCAACCCGCTGAGCTATCTTACCGTATTGTTTTATGGTTGCATTTATTTACTTTTTATAGTCGACACTGCAAACTAAATTGCATCTTGTCCCTGTCACGGCAGTCGTGAAGCAAACCACTGGTAACAGGAAGAAGGGCCACAAAGCCATATATCGCCGGGAGACAAGTTGGCAGAGTTTAGTGATGGAGCAGAGATTCGAGGTGTCTAGTTAAAATGTGGTACGATTTCAGGTAGAGGTTGGGCATGGGTGATAGTGGGTGGGAAATCAAATGGTAACATACTGACAAGACCTGGAGTACCTAATCAAATGGGGTGTCATTTACTCTGGGTCCCATTTTAAAATTGCAAGTATGCCAAAAAAAAAGGAGCAGATTGTGAGATACTTTGAAGAGTACTCACAGACATGGTACACCACAACAGCCATAGAACATTTGCACTATCCGCACTGTGGTGAAAATGAGTAGCACAGCAAAGCGGGGGTCAGTTCTCATCTGCCACCTGCAGCCAGATTGTGGATCCTTGACATGTCCCACACAACTGTGGCCGCACAAATACAGTTATACCACTTTTGCAGGGTTAATCGAAATATGTACGTTCTGAAATTCTGTTTACATCCTCCCTATGTGGTCCTCCGGACGTCAGGGTTTGTGGTCTGCTGTCATCACCAGGCCATCATGCCGGAACCACGATTGATCTGCCTGGGTGGAGACACTGGTGATAGTGGCTTTTCAGGAGACCATTGGCCAAGAGCATGGGACAAACAGATGCAATTCTGGAGAGATGATGGCGGTGCCTCTTCATAAGTGGAAGTTGTCTACAGGCAAGGAGTATGGCTTTATATTTGGTGAAGCAGGTAAAGCTGAAACCATGCAGCCTAGCTTCTCTTGTTGATGTGGTATTCAATGTGGAGGTTGGGGTCTTGGGGCAAGTAGATGGTCTTGGCAGGATGAGCTGAGGTGTGAGTCCTTTATGGTTCATGTCTGATCAGCATGTCCATGTTTTAGAGTGACAGGTATTGTTTAGATGAATACAAATTCTGTTTTGTAGAATTGAGCTTCAGGTCAAGACTAGACATCCAAGTATGGATATGGAAGAAATGTGACTTATGATGGATATTATAAACCACCAATATTGTGAACGAGAGTTAGGGCCCAACTGCATATTAAACTTTATGGATCAGTGGTGGAACGACCACTGGGCAGATTGGGCTTTAGCCCACCGAAATTGGATAATGGCAACTTGACCTGGATGACTTAAGAGCAAGACACAGGGCCTCATTGGAGGTTGCCAGTTACCCGGCGGTAAAATGAGTGGCTTACCGGCAACCTTGTCTTACAGTTTCTGCTGCTCAATATCTGGGTATTACCTGAATACTATGAGCAGCAAAGTAACGGTAAGTTCCCAATCCTTTGGAGTTGCATAGGACTCCATCGATGGGAACCACTGAAGAACCAGCACCGTCATTAATGGTGCCGATGCTTCAGGAAATTATCTGCCAGTAGGGGCATGCACTACCGGCAGATCATGCCTGCCAGTAGTTCACTGCCCCTACCAGCAGAGTATGCCGGTCTGGAAAAGGTGCCGGTTAACGTTGTTACTGGCACCTTTTTCCGGACTGACATACTTGTAATGAAGCCGACAGACAATACACAGTGTGGCAGCTGCACGGTAAACAAAGGCAAGTACTAATGTGTAGCATTTAAATGTGTAGCATTTAAATGTTAGCAACTGCAATCGTATGTATACATTTATAGGCAATTGAAATTGTGACGGGGTGTTAGCACTTGCTTATTGGGGAGTGATGAAAAGGTAGGGGGCAGGAGACAGGTCCTCATTCTCACTGCAGTTTTTAAGTGTGTGGGTTCCGATGTAAAGGAATTAACTGTGTGTAACATTGAAGCAGCACCAGAATAGTCTATTTACAATGTGTAAACAAGTTAGATGCCCCCCACACAAGTACGTTTGCCCTTCCCCCGCAGTCTCCAAAGTTAGCCCCTCTCCGAACATTGAATGGTTAGCTCCCCCACCGAATGTTTGGGTAGTTGCACCCCAGATATTGAAACCAAGATGATCATCGTAAAGGACCAATAAGGATTTAACATAGAGAATCATTAACACACGAAGGAGAGAATGTATCTTCGAGTGTGACTGGAAACCGACTGTAGCTGAAGGGCAAAACTGGTGTCTGTTGCTACAGAAGTGAATTTGAGTAAGACTGTGTTTTATCGATAGTCATTCAAAAGCAGACCGTGTTGGTCAGGCATTATGGTTGACTATGCTGAGTGATGATAGGTTCAATGATGCAACGAGGAAGGGCTTAGCATTGTCATTATGCATATAGCACACTTAAGTTTGTGTGAAGAAGCCAGGTGCTTGCCTGGCATTTGCCTAATCGTTAGAGGGCCAATAGTACAAAGTTGCACATCTTTGCTGGCCCCCAAAAATGGCCAAGTCTCTAATTGGAATCAGGAACTTTATGTGTACAATATGTAGAGCAAATATTCTTTAATCATTAGTGATATTTTCTCCCTGGCCCCAGCACTCGTCATTGTGGTGGATTTTGGGAGATCCGGCAAAACAGGTCTCCCTGGATCTGGTGCCCTACAAGGGTTTCAGTTTTTCAATGTTTCAATATTTTCAATTTGCTTTTGTTGCTGAAGCTGGATTTGAACATATGTCGTCAGGACAAAACGGTTGGTCAAAGCACATGTAAATATACTTGTTAGGTTTGTACTCTGCAGAAAATAGTAGGTTTAAAGGTATAAAGATATATTGAGAGACCACGCTTAACATGGGGAGTTCCTGCCCCCCAAAATAAGATGACCCACAGCACGTCGATTATTTGTGCTCCCCTATCCCTGTCTATGGCTCATATAGATCCACGTAGATCCCTCCCCCTGTGCCCGCAATGATCCAAGAACCAGGACGGGGTACAGAAGAATATATATTTATTGAAATTGTAGGTTCAATAAATACTTGCACTAAAAGGTTACACACACCACGTTCTCTGTGGCACAAAACAAAGCTTCAACACAAAACACACTTTTTTATTAAATTACCATTTCCACCCTCTTGTCACATGAACCCCTTTTATGCCAGCATTAAAAAATACCTTGGCACATTACTAGAGCATGAATATTACTTGATAAGGTTTACATTTAAAACAACTGCAACAGTTTCTGTGTTCAAAAGCAAATGTGCACATGCAGTGCTTTGTGTTTCCCTGCACACTTAAAAATGCTTGCAGTTTTGAAATCCCACAGACTTTTGAGACTACTTTTGATTTTCAGAACCCTTCTTCCTTCTTCAGCCCAAAGCCATGCAAAATCTTTCTGGTATCAGGGTCACTTACTCACTCTCGGGAGAGAATTAGTATTTTTCAATGGAGAATAACGCATGGTTTCACTTGGAAACCACTACTCTTCCCAGCAACAAAAACCCAGGCTTCAGTTATATTCAGCCCTCTATTTAAAGGAAAGGTCTGGGTAGTGGGGACAGTTAGGAATTTTGTTTTGGGACCCCTTTTCTTTACAGTAGTCTGCAGTTGACAGGAACAATAGATATACTCAATTACTGTAAATTACAATGGCCCTCATTAGGACCCTGGCGGTAAGGGGTTTACGCCAGCGTTAGCTGCGCCGACCCCTTACCGCCAACTACGAGTTCCCAAAGCGCCATGGTCACTTTTACGCCCGCTTTTTGCGGGCGTAAAAATCCATGGCGCTATGGGACCTTGGTGTTAATTACGCCACCGTAATGTACGGTGGCGTAATTAACGCCTTCCCCACTCCCATTGAGCCCTATGGGGCCGAAATGGGAATGGGGAAGGGTAAATGGGTCAATGGGGACTTACCGCCCCGCCAACCTCGGAATGGGGCGGTAAGTCCGCCATCCGCCATGGCGTAAACGGACTTTACGCCATGGCGGAAAAGTCCGTTGATGGCGGAAAAAATCCACCAGGGTCGTAATGAGGGCCAATAACTTAATTTTTAATGTTCCTCTAGGAAAGAGGGCAGTGGTTTTCAACTTCCCAGAGCTCCCCCTTGCGTCAATATATATGGGAGTTAATTAAGTTAATATTCAATAAAATATGCTAATGGTCTACACAGTTTGCTCCCCCCCCCTGCACCCACTAGTAAGGGAAAAATATTAAGGCAAGCAGATCACACACACGCACTGAGTTTCATCTGGATTAAGCTACTTACATTGGATCTCTCTGTTTTTGGCATTCAGGAAGAGACACCAGAGTCTCAGGACCCTCTGTTGGAGAAGCACAGAGATCTGGTCAGGAACTTCAGTCAAAGATAGCCACCATCATGCATCGCTCTGTTCCTGTTCTCCTTGCAAAAATCCCAGCTTCTTTTGTCTTTTTCAATTGCTTTCTTTCCAGGCATAATTAATCCTGCAGCAATTATTAGGCCTTGCCCACCAGATAACATCAGGCAGCTGTGTCAGGATTCACCCAGATGGTCTTAAGGCAAGTTACACCCCGAAATATTAAGATCTGGAGGTGTTAACTTATTAGCCTTGAATTTTCATTGGACCTTTACAGCCCTCTCCCCCTTCAAGGTCCAACCCTTCTCTGCCGATAGGCTCTTAAAGTTCTGAAGTGGAATTGGTGCAAAGGATGGATCCACCCATCAGGGTTACCAATTAAAGTTTTCAGATTGTTCACCCAAAAAGTCACAACATGACAAAAACTTGAAATTTACAAATAAACATCATAATATCAATATTTTTATGTTCACCTAATCATGACATATTTAGTTAATTATCTCCCATTTCAGTAGGATATTGCACATACAAACTGTGATTTGTAGCCATTTACACACAATTAATTAAGATTAGGAATGTGATATTTTATACCCAGACCAGCTCCCCAACTTGCAGCTAATTTAGATACAACTTTGATCAACACACCAGGCTTGAAATAAGCTATAAAATGGCACTTGTCCCATTTCTGAAAGTATCATGGTCCAGTAGTTAAGGGGTACAAGTAGTTAAGGGATAAAATGTCATTATAATATAAATCTATGCTCACCTAATTACATACATATAATTCTGACTTCATTTCACAGTATACGCTTCCTGGTTTCATTTCCTTGAAACCACGTGGTCCAAGACTGTGTGTTGCAATGTTGATTTAGCCTGGAGTTAAATACTGTGAATTCAAAAGGGCTGAGTTAATGGATGTTGAAGAAACGTTATCTCTCAAGCCAGATGGGTCTCTGACATCTTGTGACACTCTTAATGGAAGGCAATCCCCCAGTCAGGCCAGGGATAGTCTACATAATTTCATTGAATTTTGTGGGATTTTACAAAGTTTAGCCCATGAAGTGCGAGCTTTGATCCAGCACAACAATACATTCCTGTCATGCACGAGCCAAGCCCTTCTCATCGGGCATGGAAGGTTCAAAGCAATTGTCCTTCAGATGGAGAGCCTGCGCAAAGCCAGGCATGGGGAAAGATTGCTTTGCCTTTGTCTTCACATCCCATTAGAAATGTATTTTTGGCTAAACATAGAGTCTTTCTCCCCATGCACAAAACTGCACTTTAAGCCAGGTATTTAATTGTCCATGAGGCCTTTGAATAGTTTTCATATATTTGCATAGAACCACCAGTGTTTATCTCCCAAGATGATAGGCTCACATTGTTTTGGCAAAAGGGGCATTTTCACAATAGGTATTCATTACGCACTGTAAAAGCACACACCCATCCATTTAACGTGATGTTAGTTTCTGTTTTGGAAAGTGGGCCTTAGTCACATGAAATTAAAGATACTAACATGGCTTAGAATGTTGCATGCAAGGCCTAGTTTGTACTCTTAATTTTCAGAGAGCACAGCATTTCGATGTGAGGCAGTTTCAATTGAAAATGCTGCTTTTCATCTCTCAACCAACAATGTGCCTTTCTCTTCTACCGTCTGGTTCCAGTTTCCATTGCAGAAGTATATTGATTTGAAATCACAAGGGACATTGGCAGTGTGGTAGTTTTTCTCTGTGTGTTTCCCATGTCTGCGCTGTTTAGGACCAATGTTTGTTTTTTTTTTTTGGCAAAATGCATCCCACAAAATGCGTGCACCTTTTATACTTTGCTTGCAACATTATAGGAAACACCCCTCCTCTCTTGGATTATTTTCCAGGTATTACTAATAAATGAATCTCCAGAAATAGAAATGTTTATTTATACAGGGGTTTAGAAAAATCTCATGAGTTCACCAACATCCTGCCAACCTCCCACCCTCCATCCGATCCCTGTTGCTGGTTGGGTCCTAAAGTTAACAATTTCCATTCCCAGCACTGCCTCGCTCCATATTCCTGAACGCACTTCCCCTGCCCCTTCCATAGTCTCGGGAGGATAGGTCAGGGGCAATGTGCTCGCCCTAGAAGCAATACGACACGGAGCAACACAGATTCAATCCCGGGGTACGTTCTTAGAAACCTCTGGGTATTAAGCGTGTTATAAATAACCTATCATATCATAAAATCAAAATGTGCATCAGCAAAAATAAATATATTCAAAACAACCTATCAGTCTTTAAGATGTAATTGTGGTCAGCATTCTTTGCTTGTTGGGCTTACCCCTATGTGGAAAATACAGAATTGCATGTGATTAAAACTAATGCCCACAGCGAAATTCCACTGTTATAGAAAATAGCTACGCTCACTTTTTTAACCTTGAAATCCATGACAGAGAATGAAGGCTCATATATTTCTATTTATTTATTGTGTGTCATAGTTACATTTTCATAGTTACATTAAACATTTCACACATCTAACACCATCCTCATACAAAACATTAATTAGAAATTCACAACTCATGTTTAACTTAATCAGGCTAATGGGATTAAGGCTCTCACATAGCACGTCTTTTCCATGCGTGCACGCCAAAATGGCGTCACGGGTGGCTACGCCATTCTGACGTAACTTCCTGTAATGTGCATTGGCAGTCAGCAGTGCAAACAAGTGTTCTGATTGACGAACAATGCAGAGTGATGAGTGATGGCCCTGCGGCCTGTTCTGTATTTTAATTGCGAATCGGGAACAATAACACAGCCCCTGCCCTCATTTAACCAAATAGAATCTCGCCTACACGTCTGGGGCCTTTCATTTCCTTGGTTATTTATATGCAAATGCGCTCACATTGATCTTTCATGCCTAGGCAGACAGACGTATTCTGCTTCCACGTGGTTCTGAAAACTTTAGACTTTTTACTTGAGTTTTTAATAATGATTTATTTATTTATTTGCCTTTTCAAAGCTCTCACACAGCCCACGGGCATCAAGGCACTGTTACAGGAATTGTTTTTGTTTTTTTAGTCGCGTCATTGTTTTTTTGTCCTAGTTGCATATTCATAACGCGCTTTAATACCCAGAGGTTTCTAAGTGCGCACCCGGGGATCCAACCTAGTTTGCTTCGTGTCATCTTGCTTCCACGGCGAACACGTTGCCGCTGAGCTATCCTCCCAGGACGCTTGGGTGAGTGCGTCAGAATCTGGCCTGACAGAAAGTGCAGCTAATGTAACTCAATCTAAGCTCAGTAAGAGGCTTCTAGTTAACCCTTGATGACTGTGTCCCCCAAGATATCTCGGAGCATGACATTTAAGGGGCATTATACCATTGGCGACCCTGTGAGCTGGGGAGCCTTGAAAGGCAGGGAATTGAGACAAGCTGTCGCACCATGCTGCGATACACAATGTGGTGCAGAGACGCGCAAGGATGTGGCCCTTCCGTCTAGGGGTCAAATGATTCTGCCCAGATTGTGATTATGGGCATGGCGCAGCTGGGAAGGCAGGGGTGTTCAATTATTAGTGTATTTGTGACTTTATCAACTGAGTGACTAACAGCTCTTTCCTTTCCCCCTGCAGGTACTGGCTGACGAACAAAGTCCACATTAAAAGGCCAACCACCGGCCTACTGATGTACACGTTGGCAACGCGCTTCTGCAGCAGAATCCATTTGTACGGGTTTTGGCCATTTCCCAGGGACCAAAATCAGAACCCTGTTAAGTACCACTACTACGACAGCCTGAAGTACGGATACACCTCCCAGGCCAGCCCGCATGCAATGCCCTTGGAATTTAAAGCTCTGAAAGCGCTGCACCAGCAGGGGGCGCTGAAACTTACCGTGGAAGAATGCGAGGGAACGACATAAATGTCCAATGACAGATCAGGTTCCAGCTGGATCAAAGAAGAGGGCGACACGGGCACAGAAGAGCTCGTGCACTCCGTTTCCAGGAACTACAAGTGCCAAATGCATAATGACGTTACACAAACAAGTGGTGTGTCTCCAGTGAGCAGCGACAAGTCACAGGCAGTGCTTGCTCTGTGTTCCACAGAATGCTTTACTACAGTGGAGCTGCCCCAGTGCTGGCGGACCATGTCAGGGCCTCAACGAGTGACTGCTGAGAGGTGCCCACTTGCCATGGCTAAGGCCATACTGGGGACTGTGTCTCATCTTTTCTTGGGCAGAGATTTGGTTTGCAATGTTTATTCCACAAGACGTCTGTTCAAGATGAAGCTAGTGCTGCCGCTCATCGTGGATTGCTGTGCAATTTTCATGGAATAAAAGCACTAGAAAACTTTCCAAATAAAACGTGAGATCCCTTTGTTGCCTCCAACAGCGCAAAATGACACCAACAATATGTCAGACACAAAGGGTCCGATTCATGGAATATTTTGCCTGGTTCAAAGGGAATTTGCACTGCTGAAAAGATACTTTGCACTGTCGACACAAAACCTGATTCATGGAACCGTGCAAAGTGTATTTTTGCAGTGGAAAGTCATTTTGAACTGCAAAACTGACTATGCGCTGACTTTGCCCGGACTTTGCACGGCAAAAATACACTTTGCACGGTTCCATGAATCAGGGTTTGTGGCCGCAGTGCAAAGTCACTTTGAACCGGGGATATTTTCCATCAATCGGGCCCTAAGACGTTCATTTTGGGCCCAGCATAACGTGACTGAAAGGCGAGAAAATCCTTTAACAAGGCTGTTACACCTTCCATTGACGTCACGCCACATTTTAATGCGTTTGTTTGGTGGAAAGGAGTGGCAGAACGTGACTTACGCTTTCCGCCGCCTCCCTTCCTCACTACCATACAATCTTCCAGCACTTGTGCCGGCACGAATTTTCATGCTTGAGCAAATGCTGGCGATTCCTGAGTCCGTCAGGCTTTTACGCCAGCAAGAAGCAGGCGAACTCCATAGGAATCCATTTTAAATGCTGTCTACATGGCAGGCAGTGTTTACTCAATTTGCATGGCAGAGTGCAAAAGTGCAGGGCAAAAAGCGGAATTCACGCTTGTACAACGCCGTTTTCCGTGCACTCCGCCGAACAAATGACTAAAAGTTGCCGGTGGGAACCCATTTACTTTGCAGTGCAAACATAACAGGTCCCGCAGTCAACATACGAGAGATTCGAATATGAGCTCCTAGATGTTATACAATGAAAACCAGCATGAAGTGTGTAAGTGTAACATAACTAATTGTGAAATTGGGGTTTCATGTCACTGCTAGATAAGGAGCTGTGTGAAGTTGTGTTGAAACTGATCAACACTATGAACATTTGTTTCCAAAAGTGTAGAAGGTGTTTACCTCACTTTGTCAGGTTTGTACAGCACACTTGAGAGGAAGGCACATTACAGGTCATTTTTCAAGGGCACTCCAAAGCAGGTATGTCTTGTATGTGTACAGTTGTTTTTTTGTTATTCATTCCTGTTGCACAACTTCTTTTCCCTGGGGGCTATTGATTGCCAGGGTTTTCATAAGCAAAAGGGGGTGGCTCCAGCAACAGGGAGTTCAAATGTTGGGATGTGTGTAGTATAAATTGTGCACCTCTCTGAATGCACACAGTAAAAAAAAGACCAGATATCAGAACATTGGAAAGGGCAGAGATTAATATACAACTATGAAACAAGAAAAGGGCCAGTACGTACACGTTATCTTTGTTAATGTCAAGCTAAGGCTGCTTCGGGTAGAGCATTAACACAGGGAGAGCTCGAACTTTTATGCATTAACTTGAAATGAAATAATGTAGGAGTTTAAGACAGGTGAGGGTGGATTTCTTCTTCATTCATTCTTAAATGGTGGAGGCTGTTACAGACTTGCTATGGAGAAGTGGTCAGGTCAGAGTGAACAAGGGGTTGCAAGGCATATCTGACAACAAAGGCTGCCCGGAAGATGCCATGGGGGATGCTTAGCCGTGGCACAGGCCCAGGCATGATGCAAAGGGCGCAACGATGATACGCTACACCTCGATAGCTCTGGGCTGCTAGTGTGCTTTATCAATTAAAAAAATAAATAAATAAATAAATACAGCAATCTTCAGAAGCTACCACAATGAGTTCCCTGGGGACTCCAGAAACAAATCTCTTTAAAAAGATAGAAGGGCCTCTGTAAGGAAAAAGCAAAGTGGCCATGCTGCCATGAACTCCCTCTGGCAAAGTACACCAAACACCCCAGCATGCATTACCAGTCACTTTGCCTCACACCAAATAGCTGCCATACATACTTCATCCTGCTCAGACAAGTGGTGAGGAGGGAAGGCGAGTGTAACCTTACCATTTCTTGGAGTTGAGACAGCAGATGGATGTTTCATCTGCAAACAGAATGCTTCTGCGGTGATGGTGAATATGCCATGGACCAGTGCGTTCCCCACCCTAAAAGGTTCAAAGACAGGTCATATTTGACTTCTGCATCCAAAGACCACCAAATATTTCTTTTTTCTTGAATTAAATGTTGTTATGTTAAAATGTCTTATACTGTGCATGCACTGTTGCCACCAGTGTAGTTTCTTGGCGCTCTGGCGGATCTGTAAAGCAACGGGGTTGGGGGGGGGGGGTAAGTTAGTAGGACTGAGCTCGAGAAAAGAGCAAGAGAGCTGTGATGTGCTGTTGGCAGCTTCAGTTCGGTTGATTACGCTCACTGAGCAAAGGTGTGTTTTGTGGTTGTTAACCGCCATGTGCTGTTGGGCGAGGCTATGTGGGGTTTGCTTTGCTGTTGTGGTGTAGTGAAGTGTGTGTGGTTTGTTGTGCTGTAGAGCTATGGCTGTGTTAGTTCAGGGTTTGAGAGGTGTGTGCAGAAGGGTGAGTTTTTAGTACGGTTGGTTAGTGGCAGTGCCATGAGCTTTTATAACTACCTGTGGCCCATATCCCTTCCAAAACATGAAAAGGATTTTAGCATAACATTTGTGGGGCAATGTTTCCAGTTGCAGGGATGAGACTCAGTGAAAGCATTTGAAATGAAGGTTACAAAAAAACCACATTTGACTTAAGTGGAGGAATAAGAAATAGCACTTTTGGCTACAATTTATAGCAGTCTTAAGTATCGAATCTTAGTGTTATCCCAAAGCAAGAGTCTGGCTCCATATATATGTGGCAACTAATTGGTAAACAAATAAAGATTTCAGCCATATCACGAAAATCTTACAAGGGTAGAGCGATAGAAATAGACAGCGAAATCGATAAAGAGGATGTGTGGAGAAAGTCATGTGACACTGCTCCAATTGAGCTGTCACCCTCACTTGGAAGTGTGCAGGGCCAGTAACTGCCCACCAGCCGTACCCTCGGTGGGCCTGTGCGAAATCAAGGCCTCAGCGAGGCTTCAGAGCTGATGGCCCTATAAGCACCATGGCAAGGGGGTGATAGCTGCTCACACCATGGGGCTCTGTCCAGTGTGTGAATAATTGTATTGTTTTTTGGGGGGGAAGTGAGCTTTGCGCATATTAGGTAACCCCATTCTCCTGTAAAAAAAAAGGTGACTGACTAAGTCCCTTTTGTTTCAATGGCAGGCCGCAGACGGATGGTGAAGTGAGCGGCAGTCGGACCAGGAAGCTAGTAGGTAAGCGGTTAGCTGGGGTGGAGGCAGAGAGGGTGCAGGATGTCGAGTGGACCTGGGGAAACAGTGGGGGCCATAGGAGGGGTGAGGAAGGGGTCACTGCAAGGAACCACCACAAATATGGAGACACCCAGGGAGGTACACAGATGGCTGGTGGGACATGGATGCGACACTGGCAGTTCTAGCCCGCTATTATAGCCACCTGATTAGCTGAGTACACTTGCTCAGGGGCAAATCTTTTATGAACACTGAGGTAAGAAACATACAGAAGTCCAACTTAACTAACCTATCTTTTCAATTCAGCTTTTACAAATAAGCCTAAGGCCCTTAGTCACACAGCGTTTTCAATGGGGTTTTGCCATTTTAAAACGCTTCTGTGAATTAGTCCCCAAGCCTCCCAACTGAATGGCATAATGATTTTCCTATTAATAAAAATGTTTCCACTTAGAATAATAGGTTTACCTACTAGAACCTTATTAAATTCTCTAATAATATCCAAACCATGTTGGAAAATCACAGATCCTTAAATTAAATTGTATGTAATATTTGTATTCAGTATTTTCAACATGTATACAATTAACTAAGTACATGAATGTTTGAGTGCACACTGCAAGTAAAATCTGACCTATGTCAAACACCTAAATCCTAGATCAACTCTACTATTCAGTTTCTCTTTCTCATTTTCGGTATTTGCATTCAAATTGCCTGATGTACTTACTCTGTGTAGTCTCAATTTCAGGTCACATTCCGATGTATCAGAAAGCTGGCAGAATGTCCCTTGATTGGTTGGCTACCTAGAATTCTTTGCTAGTTTGCTCCCGGTTCCTGGTGTCAGACTATGCAAATCCAGGCTTCTATTTTGAAAATTAAATCAGCTGTGGACCACATGTCAGGTTATATTTGATGATTTGAGACAAGAAGCTGTATGTCATTTTTAAAAGTGTTGTCATCTTAGTCACTTTTTCAAGCCAATCTGCTCTTTTGATGATATCCTTCATGCACCACTTTCCTTGTATACATTTTTTCTTATGATGGCCGAGGCCATCCCTATCCCTCTGCTCCTGTGACTCATGATTCTCTTGATGCCTGAAAGGTCATGTAAAACACCCATCTAGACTCTCTTCCAAATTTGAATCACATGCCATGAGTTAATCTAAGTTGTTTCCTACTTTCAGTATCTCAGAATGCTCAGAATTAGGAGACTTTCTTGCACCCTCCTCTTGTGCATTTTTAAAACTTAGAATTCAAGCAGATTGTATAGAACTGTTAGAGATATTTATACAGCAACCATCGATGCAGAGAATTGGGGAAGTCTGATTGGGGAAGTCTGTCCTTCCCCAATCAGAAGCGCCACAACAATATTCCTTTTCGGTTCAATCTAGTCCCTTATGTGACTCATATAGTTCCATGTATTCCCTCACCCCTGTGCCACAGATAAGCCAAGAAGCAGACTGGTGTACAGAAAGAATATATATGTATTAAGCAATAGAAAAATTAATATTTGTACAACATCACAAATCACCTCACTATGTGGCCCATATGCTTTTCTTTCCCAACAATTCTTTTTCTTTTTATACCAATTGAAAACACCAGGAAAACTATTTACTCAAACATATCCTCATCCAGCTTGGTGTGAATGGACAAGTGTATTTACATAAATATCTAATCCACCATCAATCGTAGATATTCTCCAGGATCAATGCCTCTAATTTGCCTCGCCTTAGTCATTGATCCCAGCCTCTGTTCCCTCTCCTAGTTTCCTCAAGCAATCTCATCAGCAGCTCCTACCCAGTTTCAGGCAGTCTCCCTGATTTTCATTGTGTGTCCCCGTATGAATATTAAAGCACACCCCAAAAATAACCAAATGATGACATGCCAACTCAATGGTTATTAGTATTGATTAGACAACTGTTTTCCATCCACTTATTGAAGCCTAGCCCCTTCAATTCTGCACTTAAAAACTCTAACATGGAAAATATTTGTACTTTACAGTTAAGCGTAACAATGTACATATATCTGGGTTTCTCTCATGCCGGACGTATTGAACTATATCCTGTGTCGGTACGATGTTGCAGGTTCAAGTGGTTTTCCTTCCTGCTTTATTATTATTATAGTTCTCAACATGACATTTTCTATACAGATATCTAATTTATTAAGCTATCACTTCAATGAATCTTAGCTTTGTGACATTTGCTGGAGAGCTAAAAACACATTTTAGGTAGTAGCTTCTGTTCCCAAAGTCGAATTTTCATGAGAGTTAAATCAACAGATATGCCTTTTTAATCAGCTTTGCATTGGTATTTGTGCCATTGTTGTGTGATCTATAGCACCTGAGAAAAAGAACAAAGTATGATCTTCTATGTAACCCTATAGCATTGCATTAATTATAGACATACTATTCCTTAAAGTTCACAATAAGTTTAGTTTCTTCAAACTGAACATGTGAGAAGGCCATCAACTTCCTGTGTTGATTCTGTCTGCAATGAAGTCCTTCACCATTGTGTGATCTATGGTTCCTGTCAAAATGAACAAAGTATGATCTTATATGTAACCCTATAGCATTGCATTAATTATAGAAATATTATTTCTTCAATTTTACAATAAGTTTAGTTTCTTCAAACTGAACATGTGATAAGGCCATCAACTTCCTGTGTTGATTCTGTCTGCAATGAAGTCCATCAACATGTTTGTATAGTCAAAGGCTGGATTAATGGATGATCTGTTTGCGTATGTTGAAAAGCAGAGTAGATTGTCCCATCCTCCATGCTCATGGGAAATCCTTTGGGAACAGACCTGACATCCGTATATGTGAGCTCACCACTAACTTGGATTTTATTTTTAAAAATTACTCAGAGTTCAACCCATTAAGGGCCGGGCCTTTGTTGCCTCAGCTGTTCACACCAGCCCATTAACTCCTCTGCCATGCATGAATACATCCTTGTCTCTGGACCTGAAACTTTAAAGAGTGTGACTTTTAGATAGAGAGCAGAGGCCTGGCATCCATTGGGGCAAGGTAGCTTTGAATCTCAATGTAAATGTCAGCTCGAATGAACATCAATCTGTATGTTAAAAGTCACCATTTCTTTATTTAGATATGAGGCCTGCATCGATATTCAACCTCATCTCCTATGCAGTTTTCTCCTCTACCATGCCATCAATGTTCATCTTTGCATCCTGGTATACAGGTTTTTCAACAGTTTGGAAATTAAGATTTGTTTTCCCATATATTTATTGTTCCAGTCGCACAAAGCATATGTTTTCCCCATGGCATATTTCTTTTGGGAAAAGTGCACTTTGGAGCCCCAGTCACATGCATTCAAAAGTAGGCCTTTCGTTTTGGGCTTTGTCAATCACATGCAGGGCCCCTTTAATTTCACTTCTCCCTAAACAGCATTTTGGTGTGGCAGTTCAGAATGAAAGGCACCCTTTTCAGTTTGGCAGTCATCTGAGTGTGTTTTCAATACTATGCATTTTTAGGACTAAGGTAGCCAAATGAAGATTCTTTTTTTTCTGGAGCTGGATTTGAACCCCACAGAACGTCTGTAGTGGCCATTGCCATAGACTTATGACCTGGAAGTAGATTCAGCTTCAGTCTTACTTCCTTCTGCCTTTTCTCAGGATTCACTGTTTTGTTATATGGTTCTAGCACTGGTCTGTATATTTAGTTTCTCTAAAAGAATGCAAATTGGCAATGCCTTTTATTTTATGTGGATACCGTTGTATGAACTTCACCAAGACCTTGCATGAGCCAGTGGCAAAGATTCTTGTCTCTGTTTTATTTCCTAGGTATGTGCTATTTTCTGACTCTTTCACACCAGTGCTCAGTTGGTCTATTATACCTAGTTATCACTGCTTTAGTTGTGTATTTCCATCTCTGTCTGACCAGTCTGTAAATGTCTTTATAATAATGAACTGTTCTTATTTAATTGTTTGTAATAAAATACATACTTTCTGCTAGCCCTTGTCATACTAAGAGTTTTGGCTTTTCTGTTGTTTTGCTTGAATGTGTAGCTCTATTATAAGTAGCTTGTCGGTTCTTTTTCATGCTTCTCTTGATTGTTGGGACTTCTTCAGTTTCTGGACTCTCACATCCATTATAAATGAGTGCAAGTCAAATGTGGCTCCTGTTTATGCCTCCACAATGTGTGTCATACACCAGTCAGTTAATCTCATTTGGGAATGTGTAAACACAATGTGAAAGTTGTTACAAACATTGGTGAGCTAGTTAGTATGCTTACGTGTTGGCAGTCTGAATTCCCCTGCTTCATCAAAGCATTTCATTTGGTGATTCTAACTCTGAGTTTTGTCAATTTTGCTCTGTAGTTTATAGTCCTTAGACACGAGAAGCATTCTTAAAACATACTTGGATCATTGGGCTCCATCCATTTTAATTGTGAATCCTAGCCCAGAGTCACCTGCAGCTTGCCACATTGCATCAGGTCAGATCATTTTTCCAGTAGCCTGTTGTATGTTCAAGATTATTTCGTTTTTTTGTTGTTATTTTGTATTACCGTCTTCAGAACAACCTTTGAAAGTGGAACAGTTTTGCACTTGTCCCAGTTTGTTTTACATCTTGGGAAAGCAGAAAACATGTTGCATTTATTTTGATAAGGTAAGTCATTGGTGTGTCTCTGGCTGCTTACAAAAAAGCCTTGATCTCCAAAGGTGGGAATTTTCATTCCAATGATGTTACTGTTCGCCCTTATTCATATGGCCAGAGATTCCAGCACCACTGTGAAGAATAATAGGGTAGTAGGATTCCCTGCCTAAAGGCCACTGTCGATGTAGAAGCTGTCCAAAAGGAATCCAAGGCATTGAACTTGGGCCTTGTTTTGCAGTAGGGCTTTATTACCATGCTTATGAGTGTCTGTGCCAGACCAAACCTCTGGATTGTACTAAATAGGGAGGTAGAAGAGTTCTCTCTGATGGATAACTTTACCACCATTGCCAATTTCAAAAGAGAGTGATGGGACCACAAGACCACACTCCTGTAGGTTTCTGGGTCTAAAAGGTTATCCAATTGGACAAAGCCCTGCTCGGTTTAGGTGAGGATTGCAGAATGCCTAATGAGTATTGGCAACTCAAGAGAGAAAATATCTAGGCAAAACAATTTAGGGTTCTGGGAAACAGAAAAAGCCTGTGTGGGTTTTCTCATTTAAAGGACCGGACGTTCAAAGTTCAACCCTGAGCTAAACCTAATCCTAATCTTAAAGGGGTAGGGGTCCATGATCCATTGCTAGCTTTTTTAACAAACAAGCTCCCCAAAAGTCAGCCCAGGGCCATGGTCCGCTAACTCACAGTCACAGCAGGGAGTGGAGAATTCATCTGGAAGGATAGGTGATAACCTCCAGCAGGGTGTCTGTGCCATAGAGCAAAACACCAGCCTCTAGCAGGTGTCTTTATTGAAAAGGAGGAGGCAGCATGTTTCACCAATGCAATAGACAAGCCTGTCTACCCTCTTGCTTCTTAGTTTGATTACTGATCTATCAGCTGTAGGTGTTCCCATTTACATGAGTTCATCTGGGTAAAATATATATGCCCTATACCTAGGTCTCCACTATCTTTCTTCTTATGTAGTGAGCCTTCTTTAAGTATGTGGTGGTCTTCCTGTTCTATCAGTGCCAGGACTACAGCTCCCAGAAAATTGTATTTTGTCTGTCTCCATGCCGTTTGTTACTTTCTCTACTGCCTAGAAGGCTCTCTGGCCATTTTGTGATATACTTATTGGCCTCAAGGCCATAAAATCTCACCAATCATGTTGGGTTTTTCTATAAAAAAAGGAGTATGTAGAATTCACTAGACAGTCCTGAGATACTCTTTGCCTGATGGAGGCAATTTAGGTTAATCATATATTTTGATTGCAGGCCCAGGCCCACGTCAGCTATGGCTCCTGTGCTGTAGCATTTCCTCCTTTTGTAACTGTCCTAATGTCAACGCTAGGCTGCTGTCCCTATGTCCCTAGGATACAGCAGCGCTCTCTCACTACTCTCCCATCTCTGAAAACACTGCTTGATCTTCTGGAATATCATCCTTTCAATCTGCTTTATTCCCACACTAATAGTGTTCTTCTTCCTCTTTTAATACTGTAGCTGAATGAAAGATTGTCTCCTGGTTGCTTGATCTGTTTCTCTGATAGTGTCAGCACTCTTGATTACTCCCACCTGTGCAGGCGCACCTTCTCCCACTTCTATCTCTGTGTTCATCCTGCTGTGGCCCCTATTCTAAATTGAGTCTCATCCTCAGTGTGGCTGTCACTGAAGCTTGGCAGGCCAGTGCTACACACAGGAGTCTCAATCTCGGAATAAAACGGGCCAAAGATGTCAACCACCCGTTCCCTCACTGGGTCCCTAATTTCAATCTTGACACTGCATCAGTGGTTTGCAGCTTGCAAGCCTGTTCAACCGACTGCTACTCTCTTTTCTGCCGCCAAAGGTGAGTTTGAAAATCCCTTAGACTGCAGACTAACCACAGGCTCATTCTGTCCCCCTATCTTTCCTCTAGGTCCATCAACAAGGTTCATATACCATGCACCCAATGTCTGCAGGGGCACAGATCATGACCTGGGATATACCACCCATGTACCACATGCTGGAGTCACATTACAGATGGGCTGCTTCTCCGGGTTCCCAGATCTCCTCTATCCTCTTTAGGGAGATTGCAAAAGCGGCTTACTCTAGTCACAGATTATTGTGATGTTATGTAAATCTGTCATGAGGCCTCATTCCGAGATTGGTGGTAGTCATGGTGCTATTTGCGCCATGACTGCCACCAATAACGGGTCCAGCACCGGTGTAGTTCAATGGGGACTTACCGGTGTAGTCCGACCCTGGCGGGACCGGTAAATCCCCATTGAACATGCCATTCCCCATTCCCATTTGAGCCCCCATAGGGCTCAATGGGAATGGGGAAGGTGCTATTTATGGGCCTGCTAATGGCAGGCCCGTAATTAGCAGCCTGGTCCCCTAACGGGACCCTTATGGTACGTTTGGTCCGACAAAACGTACCTTACGGATCCCGTTAGGGGACCTCGGAATCGGGCGGTAGGGGATTACCAGCACTGGTCTCCTTACCGGTGCCCGGTATTCCCTAGCGCCTGACTCGGAATGACCCTCATGGATTGTTTTATCCCAATTTCTTCAGAGCAGGAGATTTGTGTGGTGAAGTTGGAAAATATGTACTTTATTTCAATCATTTTGTTTCAAGGCTCTTGCCAGTAGTCGGTAAACACGAGGGCACCTCCAACTATTAAAAAATTGAGCTACAAGTCTCCTGCCTACCATGTCATAATGTTCATAGTGATCTATTGTATTCTCATTGAGAAGTACTCCACTAGCTTTGAAAATGGGTTCTTGAGTTTGTTCTTAGTTGCGCTCTGTCTCTGGAGTTTGCTTAGGCCAGGGCACCTGGTATATTCTTCAGCTTCTGTTGAATCTATTTTTATTTCTATGTTGTCAGTCTGTATTCTTTATTGATTTCTGCAAACCTTTATGATACCTCTGCCATGTGCACCTTGCATGTTGCCATGAAGAGCGTTATTAATCACCAGCCATGGGTCTCTCAATTTCACCTTCTTGCTGACTTTGTGACATGGAGTGTGTTTCTTTTCAATCTTCTGTTGTAAGCTTCCCCTTACCTGTCCTAACCTACAAATCACTTTGTGAATAGTTCAGCATGCTAACTTCACAAGTATGACATCTACATACCCCATGTTGCAGTGTTTCACAGATGATGAAGAAATCAATGCCTTGCTCACACACAAAAATAATATAATAATAATTATTATTATTATTATTATTATTATTAGGGTATTTATTGAGCACAGACCTAGCTTCAGGAATCAATATTGTCATAGGGGGAAGTACATGGTGAGGGAAGCAAAGAAACAAGGGAGTGGGGAGCTAATAATGGGAGAGGGCGTGGGAAGGCAATTTGGCAGCAAGGCATGTATAAGCAACCAAGGGGGAAATCGGAGGGAAACAACTAAAACGGTCTCAGTTTAAGTGGAGAGAGGATGGTGTGTGAACCTAGGTCGTAGGGAGGAACCATTCCTTGAAGACGAGGGTCTTAAGCTCCTTCCTGAAATGTGAAAGCAAGGGAATAAGTGTTGTGCTGATGGGGAGGAGGTTCCAGAGTCTGGGGGCATAGACAGGGAAGGCCTGTATTCAGGTTAATTCCTTCGTGCACCGGTGGAATTCAGGTCTGCACATGTCCTTACTTCTGGTGGATATTCAGGCCTCCGGGGATGCTGAGTTTCTCAGTGAGGTAGCTTGCAGACTTGAGTGTGGCAGCCTTCTAAATGATGCAGCAGGATTTGAAGATGATGCTTGTAGTGGGAACCAGTGCAGTTTGATGATGGTTGGGGTGATGTGGTTAGATATGAACAGTCCTTTGATGAGTGATGCGACAGCATGTAGGAGACATCTCAGTGGTGTCATGGTACTCGCTGGACGGCCTGCGAGAAGTGTATTGACACCATCTGAGTGGCTAATCCTCCCTCAGTTGGATGCATCGAACACCAGCTTTTGTAGGGAGACTTTTTTATCATCAAGTATCCGAGTGGGCCCCTGTCTCTATTGCCCCACATATCTAGCTTCCCAGAGCGGTCAATTACTGGATGAATAGGAATCTTCTAGTATCCCACTATAGTCATTTTGGATATGGTGAGCTCGCCTCAGTATTCATAACAATCCTGAGAAAAAGCCTGATTTTAAAAATCCTGAGGAGCCCAATTAAGCATTCTTGCATTCCTTTTCCTTGGATTGCCAGTTTCCCCCAAGAACATTCAAGTTTTGTAAACCTCCATATGTTCACAACATTACACATTATAGCTTCATGAGATGATTTGACAATATTTGTTTTTGTTTTTTGTCTCTTTCCCTTGCAAATATGTTTCTTGAAGAGATCTACATCCAGTACTTTTGGTGACAATAAATTCACATGTTTCTTCCTTTTGATTGAGTAATTTAGTACATTTATGTTCAGTGGCAATATTTTCCTATCTCTAATGTTCATCAGTTCTGTCACTTATTACTGTTGATATTTACCTGTATAGTTTGAAGAATCGAGGCTTGACATAGACATCATCAATCTGCTGGTCAGATTCCCTCCCATATGACATCACATGTTTTACTCTGGTTCGCGTGCCCTTCTCTTTCTCAGTTCACATTATGCCACCGTCAATTCTAAGCACTCTGATACGGTGCATGCTGGAGTACAGAGTGTTACTGAATTGTGCTTTGGCCGGTAATAAAACAGTTTTGATCCATAGCTTTTCCTTTCTGATGTGTGTGATTTGTGTAAAGGGTCCCAGGCACGTTCATTTAATTTTCCCATCAGGATGTGTCATTTGCAGAGCTTGATGTACTCTCTATTCCCGTGCTAATGTCGTCTATATCTGGTTATCCATTTTGGGTCTCATTGTTGACAAACGTGTTCATCCTTTGGTTTCTTTTTCAAAGCTGAAATTTGGGTCTCACTTCCACAATATGTTGTCTCCAGTATTCCAATTGGTTCACAGGCCCGTTGCCATTTTCTTTTTATGCTAGTGAATCTTCACCTTTTTCTTTATTAGCATGTTTTAGAATTGTTGATCAAGTTTGGGGGTGTTCTCTTGAGTTGGCAGATATCTTGTCACCTGAGACATCTCCATTACAGTATGTTCTCGGTAGTTCAGGAAGACAGCTAACTCTGCTGGCTAATAGAATAGTGGTGTCTATCCATGTTTGGTCATTAGCATGGTAGATGGTTCTTAAAGTTACTACCGTATGCCCCATTGTCTCAATGCTGGGATCATGTCTACATTGTTTGATTTATTTCTTGGCTGGGGTCATCCAGATTATATACTCCCCTTCCTTTGTACTGTGTGGGGCCTTTCATTTTGGCTTTCAGTGTGATTTGTCCAGCTTTTCGGTGCTGAAAGCAGTACACAAATACTAGGGTCCTCTGACGTTTCCCGTTGAGTGGCTCCGTTATCCACTGTTTCCGCTAAGCAATGGTGTCTCCAGGGGTTCCCTGTTTCCGTTTATCCCTGGAAATCCCCATTATCTCTAGAACCTCTGCCCCCCCACCCCACAATTCTGCGGTTTTATGCCATGATTGTGTTACTGTCACTAGGTTCGCCTACAGTTTAGTTTCTCTTGATTATTCTGTTTCTGTAATCTGCTAAATCTAATCTCTTAGGAAAATCTGGCATACATTTCTCAGGGTCATCAGTGATTACTTTCTTTCAATGTTATGCTATAGATTGTTTTAAATTAGTTTTGATTACTGTAATCTCTACACACATGACTTACCTATAAGAAGTACTTTTTCCTTAGTTGATGTGCTGTGTATACTTTTTGATATCTTCCCTTGCCATCAGGGAGTTTTAGAAATAGATCTCTAAACCTGACGGATTTCATCCCCTCTATTAGCTTATTTTCACGCCGTGCTTCCCAATGGGCTTTTTGTTTCCCGTTCTGTGTTTTACCCCATGTTTATCAGCAGAATACTGGGAGGATTATGGCATCACTTAGATAAAGAAGTGTGGTGTTGAACCAGAGTGTATCTTGCTCTTAGGGAAAGTGGATCATTGCTCCACCCCACCTTCTGCAACTCATGTCTTTCTTATATGACTAGGAATACGTCCAGTGTGGTTGCAGCAAGAGTGAACCAATGGACAGATTTAGCACCTGGCTATTATAAACTTGTGCTGGTGCACTCACTATGCAAGTCGAATCAAGTGCTGGTTTTGTAGAGGAACGAAGTTGGTAATGGTGTTTGTGTTCATTTGACATCAATTGTGTTTTATTTTATATCAGTGTCTGGTCATTGATATCCTGTCACGTGCAGTTTTGCAGGTCGTTTCACTGTGGTGATGCTAAATGTGGACACTAACAGGGGTCTGGTAAGGAGTGTTCTATATGTGCCGATTACTCTGTTTACCCTTTCTTAATCTATGGTGCAAATATTGGATGATCTGTGGCACCAGAGTCAGCGTGTGATCAGCTTGTTACCCTGCTGGGTTCCCAGTCTTGACTGTCTTCATGCTTAGTCACCTTCTGATGCTTCACATCTGCTACATATGAGGACATCAAAGGGTTAAACTCCTCAACCACGTGGCCCTTCAGCCAAAGTATCAAAAGCATCTCTTATCCTTCAAGTCTCCCTCTCTGTGCACATCCACAAAGCCTTCTACAGATCTCCATTCCTAGGTTACAGGGTGTCGTCAAGGTGATGCCAGCAATTTCTACCTGGATCTGTCAATGTAACAGTGAGATCGTTTGGTATCTTTGTCATCCGTGTGTCGGTGGGTAATAAGGGACTTGGTCTCCTGCATGTAGGCAGGTCATTTACTCTCCGCCCAGAAGCTTCCTTTTTTGAATCCTACCCTCTTCTATAAGGGCCGGTCCCCCACCTGGCCACTACAAGCTCTCCTTTCAGGGCAATGGTGCCACAATGTCGCTGTAGAGGGGGGGGCAAGACAATACTTTGGCAATTCCCCAAGCCTAATGATCATCTTCTGAAATACCAGCTAACTCAATCAGGGCCGACATTAGGCTTTAAAATCGATCACTATGATCTTAATGCTTCAACCTCCCAGGATCTGATTATCACCTACTGCTATAATCAGGCAGCAGAACTTTAAGAATCTGAATGTCGGTAAAGCCAATAAGAATTGAATGAACAATATCATTCATTATGATTGAGTCCATACTATCTACCCTATGTTAGGATGCACTCCCTTGACTTTCTGAGCCGGAATGGCATAACTAATGACCCTGGTTTAAAGACAGATTCCAAATCCCACGCTTACTAGGATAGCATCATATAGTTTATTCAATAAATGTTTGCCAATCCTGATCTCCCATTTCACTATGTTTCCCAGCCACAGTTTAGGTAAAGATCTCCAAACGAGCCCGATCTGGTCCCTATTGAAAGCGGAAGGCGCAAACTCAAACCCTGCAGTACAGGTGCAGAGGGTGACAGTCATCATTTGGCCTCATCCCTATTTAGTATTGGGCAGGCAAAGCAGCTGTTCTTCTGCATCCCATTGGTAAATGAGGGATCATAATTAGCAGAGGGAGTATTATGCGGCTCAGTCTGCACAGCCAATGGCGCACTTTTGTAATGGTCACGTATTTGTATTCCCGATCCTTAACTCAATCACAATGAGACCTTCCACAAATTCTCCAATTAACAGTTTTAACTTTACAGAATTAACCAAATTATTTCTGAGTTCCAGGATTCCTACAGCCTCTAAAATAGCTTTTTTTTAATAACATATCTTTATTCATTTTACATATCAACTTCCAACCAACATATAACACCCATGCCCCCCCCCACGTTCCCCCTCCCACCCTGTGGGGCAGGCAGGTACGGCATTTCAGGGTTACATTATGCATTGAAGATGTCTGTCACTTTAATGTTATGTGGGCACCATTGTTCCATAAAGTCTGATTGGAGATATTCTAGGACCCCTCCCCATTGCTTTGCAAACCTGTCCCTCGTTCCTTGAATTGTGTGGGTGACTTTTTCCATCGCCAGTTGTGCCCATATTTTTTGTAGCCACGTAAAAGTCAGTGGGGTGTCTTTCTTTTCCAGTTTTGGGCTATCGTTGACCAAGCCGCGATGAGTAGCCCCATGAAGCCTCTCCATTGGGCCTTATTGTATTTCCTCGCCCTTTCGTCCTTAATCCCACACAGCCACACCCCTTCTCCCAAGAGTTCCACATCGCGATACATTTTCCCCATTTCTCCCTTCACTTCCTCCCAAAACGGGACAATCTCTTTACAGTTCCACCATATGTGCCTCCACGTTCCTACCTCTCCACAGTCCCTCCAGCATCTGTTGGACGTTTTGGGGAACATTGCATGGAGTTTTTCGGGGGTGTAATGCCATTGTGTAACAATTTTGATCCACATTACTCTTGTCTGAGCTGATCTGGTCATCTTGGGGATTTGTGTCCATAAATCCACCCATTGGTCTCTTGTTGGTTCCTCCCCCAATGTTTTCCCCCATTTAGTCATGTATATCCATTTCACTTCTTCTTCTTGTGAGTTTATGAAGGAGTATAATGTCGAGACCCAACCCTTTTCCCCTGTGTTGGTGATCACGTATTTCTCGAACTGAGTTAGGGGCCTCGTTGCAGCATTCGTTATTTCTGGGAATTTCAGCCAATGCTTAAGTTGTTCATATCGGTATTTATCACTCTTGGAGTGCTCTGATCGAGGACAGCAGGATTCAAAAGGTCTAATTTCATTAACTCTCTCCCACTTTGGTGATTCCTGCCTCCTCCCATCTTTCGTAAGCCCCCTGCTCCATTCCCGTGGGAACTGCGGGTTCCGCCATAGGGGAGTGAACAGGCCCAGGACGGTGGTCATTATACCTCTCCTCGTTTGGCTGTCCCATGCTTCCATTGTTGTCCTCATTATTTCGCTAATCCCCATATTGGGGTGCCTGTGCTGTTTCTTCTTCCATAGTAGTTCCACCAGCGGGGTTCTTGCAACCGCCCTAACTTGTTTAGCCCTTATTGGTTGCGGGTCTTCACCCAGCCATTCCCTGAGTCCCTTTACCTGTGCTGCTTGGAAGTATCTCTGGAAGTGGGGAAGTGCCAGTCCGCCCTCCTTAATTGGTGCTGTGAGGATCGCCCTGGCTAGTCTTGGTGTTTTCCCTTTCCATACGAAGGATGTGATTACCTTTACTAGTGTCTTGAAAAAGGATCTTGGGACCCCAACCGGAAGAGCCTGAAAATAGTATAGGAGCTTAGGGAGGATGGTTATCTTGACCGATTGTATTCTGCCTCACCAAGATATGTTCAGAGGATTCCATCTTCCCAGGTCTCTCTGGAAGTTTCAAGGAGTTGCGGATAATTCTTCCCATAAAGCTGCCCCACCCTATTCATCAATGTAATTCCCAAGTATCTGATACCGCCCTCTGCTATTCTAATGTCCATTGTTTTTGCCACCCTCTCTAATTCGTCCCTGTCTCCCTCCAATATTAAAAGTTTTAGGCCGGATATAGCCCCAAAGTCTTCTAGCGCCCTCATAACTTCCGCCAGCGTGTTCCCCGGGTCCTCCAGTGCAATCAACATATCATCTGCGTATGCTATCGCCTTATGTTGCGCTCCTGCCATATCAATCCCTTTGATGTGCGGTGATTCTCTAATGCTCATCAGTAGGGGTTCTAAAAAGATTGCATACAGAAGGGGGGACAGCGGGCAACCTTGCTTTGTTCCTCTTGTTATTACTACCTTTTCTGATACTTCCCCATTGATTGCCACTCTACTGCTCGGGGAGTTGTAGTTCGCTTTTATCCTTGCAATGAATTGCTCCCCAAATCCCAGATATTCTAAGGTGCGAAATAACATGGACCATTCTACCCGGTCGAAGGCTTTCTCGGCATCTACTGCTAGCAAGATCGCCGGGGTATGTGTAATGCCTATTTTCTCCACTAGATGGATAAACCTTCTAATATTGTCATGGGCTTGTCTCCCCGGGATGAAGCCTGACTGATCTAAGTTGATCAATTTTGGAAGAAGCAGGGACAGTCTCGCAGCCAGGATTTTGGTGTAAATTTTTGCGTCTATGTTAATTAGGGAGATTGGTCTATATGATGCGGTAAGAGTAGGGTCTTTCCCCGATTTATGGAAAACAAGGACCTTTGCTTCGTTCATTGTGGGTGTGATGTTGCCACTATCTTTAAATGTGTTTAGGAGCTTTGTTAAGATCGGGGCCAGTATGTCCACATAATTCTTATAGAAGTGGGCCGTAAAACCATCAGGGCCTGGAGCTTTATTTGTCGGGAGAGCTTTTATTGCCTTTCTAACTTCCTCTTCTCCTATTGGACCTTCTAGGGCCTGCCTTTCTTCCTCAGATATTTGCGGGATGTGAAGGGATTTGAGATATCTGTCCTGTGCTTCTACATCTGAATGTTCTGTGGAGTAGAGGTTTTGGTAATATTTCCTGAAAGCCTCCCCTATATCTTGTGCACTAGTCAGCTGCTCCCCAGTCGAGCCTCTGATACACTTAATCGTTGTTTCTTTCTGTTTCGCCCAGAGTTGTTTTGCTAACAATCTATCAGCTTTGTTAGCTTTTAAGTAGTATCTTTGTTTTAGATATAGTAGATTCCTTTCTGCTCCTTTTGTGCGGAGCATCTCTAATTGGCCCTGTGTATGTTTTAGCGTTTTCTTTAATTCTCTGGTGGGGTGGGACGTTATTTTCTCTTGCAGGTCTGTGATTGTCCTTTCCAGTTCCTTTTCCCACATATATCTTTGTTTATCCTTCGTCTTTTTCAGCGCCATGATCTTCCCACGTATTAACCCCTTAAAAGCCTCCCAAACTGTACTCATGCAGACTTCCCCCGTGTCATTATGCGCAAAGTATTCTAATATCATTTCCCTTATGGATGCCCCCGCAACCGGGTCCTGTAGGATGTCCCCTGGTAGCCTCCAGAGCCCATTTTTCTTTCCCGGGAAGTTCATTTCTAGCCACAGGGGTGCGTGGTCAGACAAAGCAATCGCTCCCACCTCCATCCCTTGTATCTTGCCCAGTAACCCCACCGAAGCCCAGAAGTAGTCTATTCTTGATAGGGAGTTGTGTACATGTGAAAAGTACGTATAACCCCTTTGATCTCCTTTCCGTTCCCTCCACATATCACATAAGGTTTGTTGATCCATCTGTTGTTTTAGGCATTTTGAGGGCGCCCCTTGGTCATGTACACTCCCTGTGCTTCTATCCAGTTGTGGGTTCCATGCCATATTAAGATCCCCCCCAGGAGCACCTCCCCCTTTGCAAAGGCTTCCAGTTTTCCTAGGGTATCACGGAGGAAGCCATCCTGGCCCATATTCGGTGCATACACTGACGCCAGTGTTATGCGTTGACCTTCTACCACCACATTTGCAAATACGAACCTACCCTCTTTATCTGTGGATACCTCCTCCAGTTTGGCATCCCATCCTTCTCTTATCGCTATGAGTACCCCCGCTCTTTTTTCTGTGGCGTTTGCTTGAGCCCATATTTTGTACCCCTTTATGTTCGCTTTATGTCTGTCTCTTAAACTTATATGGGTTTCTTGGAGCAGTAAGAGGTCCGCTCCTTCCCTTTTGAGGTATTTCTCCAATTTTATCCTCTTTGTGGGGTGATTCATGCCCCTGATGTTAAAGGTAACAATGCGCAATGTCCTCATTTTATATCGTTCATGCCTCCATACGATGACTCCCCTCTATTTGCCGCTCCCCCTTTTTGCCTGCCCCCTTCCCTCTTACCCCAACCCCTAAACTTCCCCCCAACCCAACAACCATAAACCAAACCTTGTGCCCCTGAGTAGAGCGAAGGATCCTATTGTTGCCAGAGCGTTGCGCCCTCGGCTCCCTGCCCCCCTTACTCTCGCGGGAAAGAATCACGGGGGATCCTAAACCCCACATTGCCAACTGTTCTTACCGGGATCCAAGTCGGCGTGTCCTGCCCGGGCCACCTGCTCCATCGTTTCAGTAGCAAACCTTGTCATTCGCTTTCCCCCCCATGGGGGCCTCAACCGTATCGCTTCCCATGTGTGTGAGCGTCTTCTTCTCTTTGTGCCTCATGGGAGCTACCCATGGCCCTCCCTTCCCGTTGTAGGCCTTTTTTATTTCATGGTTTCCCAGCCCCTCGGTTTCCTCTGCTGCCCTCCTCTAGATTTCTCTTGATCTGACTCCTCTTCATCCTCCTGTAGGCCCAGTATGTTGAGGCCTTCTTCCCATGTGGTCACTCTCCTCTGTTTCCCTTCCCACGTGAAGGTCAGCCCGAACGGGAAGGTCCATTTGTATCGAATTTGTTTCCCTACCAATGCCTTGACTAAAGGAGCCATCGCTCTTCTCTTTTGCAACGTTACCAGGGCCAGGTCCTGGTACGACTTTATTTCTTGTCCATTCATTCTGATTTGTTCCATTTCTCTGGCTCTTCTCAAGATCTGCTCTTTCTGTGGGTACGAGGAGAGGGCAACCAGGACGTCCCGTGGTCTCTCTCCCGGTGCTCCTGATCTTTTTGGGCCCACCCTGTGGACCCGGTCCTCCCCAATCATGTCCGTCTCAGTGGCATCTAGAATGTCCCTGAACACTTCCTTCACTGCTGTCTTCAAATCTTTATCCAGGACCGACTCCGCCATGTTTTTAATACGTATGTTGGATCTTCTGGAGCGGTTCTCCAGGTCTTCACATTGAATCTCCAGGTTATGGGTGATTCTCACTAGGCATTCCTGCGTTTCGCTGAATAGCTGCATTTCTTCTTCGATGCCCTGTACCACTCTCTCTAAGGTTTCTGTCCTCTCCTCCATTTTTGCCACATCAGTTTTAAGATCTAGCACCACCTGTTTCAAGTCCTCTTTCATTGTCGTGAACTGTTCCTGTACTGTAGACATACATTTTTCCTGTAGGTCTAGGAACCATGCTTGCATATCGTCTCTTGTGGGGGCTTGCTGCTGTTGAGTTGATGTCATCCCCTCTCCCTGCTGTGCCTCCTGGGGCTTCCCTTTAACTTGTGAGCTCGGGTCCGTTGACCACATCTGCAGGATGTTTGCGTCCTGTTTTAGTGCTTGTGAGGTCTGCTGGTTAACGTTGCTCTTCCCTTTGGCCCTTGACATGTTCTCTATGCACTCCTGGGAAACACGCGGTATCCCCCTCTATTGTAGTTTCTGCGGAGGGGGTTCCCTTGGCCGCGTCTACCTGCTTGGGAGGTGGAGTTCCGCAAGTCCTGGAGGTCTCCCACTGCTCGTATCTTGCTTGGGTTGTTCCCCCGTTGCCCTTTCCGGGTCCACCTGCCTCCTTCCAGGGGGAGCGTCCCCAGGGCCTTCCCATTCCTTTTGTCCTCTCTCCCTCCTTGGCTCAGTGGCTTCCTCTTGTTTAGCGGGTGCTGTGTTGACAGTCCGTGCACCCACCGGGGGTCCTTTGCCCTCTAAACTCTCTTCCCGCTTTGTCCCTTCCCCCTCTTCCCCCTTTAATGTCGGTGCCTCTCCACTGCCGGTGTGCTGCGTGTGAGGGGGGGGCAAGACAAGCTAGCGGCTCCTTTTTACCAGCTCCGCACCTGTGCCCTCTTCCATGCGGCCTGTGCTGGATGCCAGACCCTCCTGTGCCCTTCGTTTCACATCACTGAGCCCCTGTCGCATTAGCGGATCACCCAGGGAGACGCCGCCTGTCGGGGGGGGATGCCTGAAATTGGCCCCTCACCTCTTGCCACAGTTCGGGTCCCTTTTCTCCTCCGGGCCCACAGCGGGAGTCCTTCCGAGCCCGCAGCCCCGGTCGTGCTTGTTGATGGGAGGGCGGGGCCTCCGCTCGTCTGGCGCCGCTGTTCTTTCCCTGGCTCCTCACCTCCGCGTTGCAGCCACTTCAAGGGGAATGTGGGTGAGTCTGTGCAGACCCCCCAGGCCCAATATTTCGGATGCCCAGCCTCTTCGCACAGCGGCAATCTCAGTCCGCACAGTAGCGTGGCCGGCAGGGGCTGCGATCCCTCTCCGATGGGGGAAGGGTTACACGCTTCCCGCAATCACTCATTGCTGCCCGAGTGTTGGGGGGCCCAAAGATCTCTCTGGGAGCCCCGGGGGGCATCGGGAAGCAACCCTACCACTCAGAGCGTCTTCATTGCCGCATTAATGTGCGTTTTTCCGGCGGCCCGGGCAGAGCGTGGTTTAAACACGACTCACTTCGCCGGCGGCCATCTTGGATCCACTCTAAAATATCTTTTGAGTAATACTCTTGCAGGATGTATGTGATTTCTTTAAAAAATGTTTCACTTAATGGAGATTTCACCGAATCCATTTCACTGAAAAACGAAATATACTTTTTACTTTTTCTAATTTTTTCTTTTTTTTTTAAATGCGGGGGGAAACCCTGCACAGGCTTCCCTCACCCCTCCCACCCTACCTTATGCCCTTACACCACACCCCACCTGTTATGCATTACACATATACCATTTCCCCTACCATTGTCGGTGAAATAAATTCGGTGAATTCTCATAAGGTGAAATGGTAATCGAAGAAATCTACGGTAACGACTCTAGCATGCCTGAACCAATTAATACATATATTAACCATTTATTCTCCACATTGCCCTTAGCCAGTTTTGGTACTCCAGTGAGGTAAACAACATGATTTGCTGCCAGGGCAGGGAAGTTACCCCTGTATGGTTCTTTAAGGGAAGATGTAAATCTATAATAGTGCAGGCTGTCCATATGTCAGCTATGGTTCTGTTTATGCTGGTTCCTAACATCACTATTGTGCCTGGTGGGATGAGGGTCAGGGTTTCTGTCCTCTGGAGGTGTGTGCCACATAGTAATAACACTCAGCTATGGATTACGTTGATCAATGACTGACTGCAGTGAGGTTTCTATAGGTCCTATAGTTGCTGACTATAATTTCAAGCTTTCCTCTTTTCTAGATGTGTTTATACTTGCAGTCAAACATGTGATTTTGCTTCACAGATGCAGTTCAAACAGCATTTCGAAGTCCCAACATTCTCGAGGTCCCTATTGGAATCCAGAAACTTTCTGCTAATATCATTAAATTTCATACGCTTGGCCTCAACAGTCATTTGTAAAGTTTTTATTTAAGATTTTAAAGCATTGTGATTTTTTCCTTAAGGAGCTAAAATTAGAAGATGAGGCCATCAAGGTTGAAGCAGAGGCTGAAACTCGTCTTATTCCCTGTAATAGTGACACCGTACCTAAGGAGATAGACAATCCATCTTCAGGCTGACAATGCTCTTACAAAATGATACCATGCTGGACCATGGACAATCATGGGCTACAACATGGTGCTCAGGTAGAACGGTACCACCTTCATTGTTTCACGAGGGCATCCTGTGGTGTGAGTGAATTACCACAGGATTACAATCATCCCTCCTCCCCCGCCGTGTCTCAGTCGATGTACTTCAGAAAATAATTCAGAGTCCGGCACTGAAGAGATGAACAACGGGAAAACACGGATAGCCCAAGGTGTTAAAGCAGGGTAGCTTGAACCACATGAGTTTGATCACTGTGTGATGTTGGAATTATGCTGTGTGACCTTTCAAAATACTCTTCCACCATTTTGTATATGAAATGTGCACCCCAGCCAATCGCCAATTTGCATAATGATGGTCCTCTTCAGAGGATAATGGCGTTTATACTGTGCAACCACTTTCAACCCAAAGGTCCCTCAACACAGAGACCCCTATGACACTGAACATCTCTTTCAATGTATTATTCATGTATGCAGCCTTGCTATGATCACATATCTGCATGTGCCATATTAGCAGGGCTGGTAAAGGGACAGGGGTGTGCATATTCTTACTGTGATGTTCCCCAACCAGTTCCACTTGGCATAGAGGGAGTTGGAAAAGGAACCCTCTCTATTCCGCCCAACTGCAAAGCATGACGCAACAGGTGGTGGCTCCTTAAGCCTTGGTGAGCCCATGGGCAATCATAAAATCTGGACCTCAAAATAATATGATAGATAACTAATCTATTTCAGAAAAGCATTTATTCACCCTGATGTACTTCTTTGAGATTAATTTCAAGAATGTATTTATTTAATAAGTGAGTAAACAAGTTTCTGGGGAGTACAAAGAATATAGTTGTTCTAAATTGTTAAGCAAAACATCAATACATTAATTCATCAGGAAATGCATAGTGAATAATACCAAAATGCTGCGATGATACACACACCTTACATATATTTGATATCAATCCCAGTGAAAAACTCATTACCTAAATCATACTGCGCACATGACTACACAAACATTGACAACAAACAATTTATTAAAAATCAGAGTAGCAGATTAAAATATCTCTGATCCATGATAGGACTGTGTTGACACTGTATTCATTTTTATTGGTTAAGTCGTAATATCAATTGACCAACATTTCCAAAAAGTGATTCACAATGTTGCTCATTTGTCGATTCCTATTGCCAACTTATGTTTCGGCTGCAAATCGTCACACTAATCAATGAGTCAGCCTTTTTCAGGGCAGTTAACAATATTGGAATGATGTTGGCAAAATAAAATGAATCCTTCGTTAAGATCGGTGCTGTTTGTTCAAGTGTTTTTTTCTCATGTTCACTAATGGTAAGCACAAAGAAATGTGCTTAAATGCCAAAAGCCTGAACACTGCTAGGAACCCTGCAGCGACCCATCAGAACAGCAGATCAAACCATCCACCTATGTATAGAGGTAAGGGTATGTTTGCGGATCCTATTGCTATGTCCAACACAATGGTAGCAGAGCAGGTCTTGTGACTCTTTGTATTGACTGAATCCTGTATTCAGAGTGGCACCTACAAAAGATTGTGAGCCACGCTGCTGGCAAGTGGTGACCCCAACCATCCCCGAAAGCACAGCCACGGGATCTTGTCACAGTGCACTAGACTCTAGGAGGAGCGAGAAGGAGAGTGTAGCCCTCTCATTCTCCTGGAAGTGTAAAAGGGTGAGAAAGTAGACCATGGTATGAGGCCCAGCCGGAACTGTCTCTAAGATCTCTAAGATTAACAATACCTTCCATCCATCTCCAGGTCTAGTCCAGAGTCATTTAGGTTCCCATCAGAACAGTCTGATGTGGCAGGAATCGAGGGAATATCGAATTGGCAGGTTTTCCATGTAAAGGAAGGCTCTGACATGGCAGGAAAGGATATTTCACACCTACCCCAGGGCTAAACCCCAAGTTTAAACACAAATAAGGAGACCCTGCACCACATGCGGGGACATAGCTCAGGAGGAGTGTGTGGGGTGAGACACCCCTCCAATGTTTGCTCAGTTGTCGGATTTATAGGATTCAATTGGATAAGAGCGGTCATGAATAAGCTTCCTGCTTGACTTCATTCATGAGAGCTGCGAGTCATAGCGTTCCTGTCATATCCGTGCTTCACAGGAAAGAGCAATTCATGGTAAATGGGTTAATTGGCAAATGTCTTTTTGGTGACCAAATTAATTTCCTTGGCAAAAGTGCAAGCTGGTAACTGTGAAGGGACCATATGCATTTTCAAACCAAGTCCCCATAGCAGCCTGTACTAGATGTTAAGTTAATATGTGAAGTAAGAGGTCAATTGAACATCTGTACAAAGCTACCTACTATTTGGTAAGCAAACAAATTACTTTTGCTAAACTGTACCTTTTATCCAATGTAGAAGAGCAGGTGCCTGAATTCTCCCTAGTCACCGCCCCCTGACCCTTGTCCTGTTGGATTGACAGACGAAGAGCCACAATTGGGAACCTCTGTATGAACCCCTGCAATGTACCTGTATCCCGCAGAGTATATGAAAGACGATATGCACTTAGACAACTGTTCAGAAGGCACCCTCACATTGAATGCTACTAAGAAGGATGTCCCTTGCCAGGTTGCCGGAATGCAGACATGAATAAAATGGTGCGCGACATGGATGTACGTAAAAGTCTAAGGACAGCACAAGAATGTCCTAAAGAAGACATAAGAACCTGTGCTGAAACGATATGAAAATACTTAAGAATGACGATGTAACTGAAGCACTAAGAGAAACATGTACTCCATGTTGCAGTAGTTACGAACACAAAGAAGAATGAAGCGACTCACTGGTCAATAACTGTAAATATGCTGAAACTCAAGGCAGAAAGAATACATAGAAGCTTGCTTATGACAGGTGTATATTCAACGTTTAGGATGTCCATTAGAAGAAGATGGACGATGGCTCATGCCAATCATCCCAGCTACCTCAAAATACGAGCCCAGGATCTTAAAGTGAAAGATGATGAAGAAGCGGTTTTCCCTTGCAAAATAAATGAGTACATTGGCTTTGAACAAGGGATGCTCTTTCGAGAGAAAAAGAAAAAGCACAAAGGGAGTCTAACAAGCATTCCATGTGCGAGCACATATTTCCCAAAGATTAGGAGGAACAAAAACATTTATGGATGGCAAAAATTGGACAATTAAAAAGGGTATGAAGTTAATATGGGATACAGTAAGCAAGTCTCTAAAGGCCAAGAGGAGCAACTGCACCCAGCATAATTGAATCAAATGGTGTTAAATGCACTGTCGAATTTGGGCAAATGCATGGGCTTGTAACATGTGACGAAGCGCTCATAAACGAGGGCTATTCATTAAGTCTGAATCTAAGATAATGGAGTACTTACACTCCCTCAGGTGTCCCGAGACAGTGCAGACTGGCAAGGTCAGTCTTCAAACAGAAGGCACTGGCATGATGCCTACCAATGAGAGAGGATAGACTGATTTGGAAACAAGGGGAAAGCTGACGTATCTCCAAGCACCTGGGTTTTGTTTCTATGCATGTGCTGCTAGCAAGCCGAATGTCCAAGGTTGGATTTGGGTTGCCAACCAATCAGAAAAACCTTCCATGCACGTTTACATACAATGTTGCAAAGTATTATTTTGCTGCCACATTCTCTGCCATGATGAGTGCCTTACACCACGTGTGTAAAAGTAGCTCATGGTGTGTCTCACAGACAAGAGACCGCCAGTGAGTGACTAAGATGAATATTTTCTATATGTAGACATGATCCCCTAATCTAATCCCACCTCTCGATAGGTTTTGCGGTTTGCCACGTAGGATGACATTATAGATGACGCATCTAGCATTATATAAGCTGAATGTAATCAAAAAGACATTGGGCCTCATTACGAGTCAGCCGGTCCGGAAAGAACGGTGGTGGTACATCCGCCACCACCGTTCTTTCCGGACCGGCTGATTAAGAGTCCTGCAGGCGGGAGGTGTCACTCCAGCCAGGTCTGACCTGGCGGGTTTAACACCACCCGCCTGCAGGCGGACATGGAAACACCGGCACCATTACAACATGGTGCCGGTGTTTCCACTTCCCTACTCCCATGGAGTCCTATGGGACTCCATGGGAATGGGGACTTACACAATTCCGCTTCCGGAATTCCCAGGTCACCGGGGTCGTAATGCCCCGGTAATTCCGGGAATCACGGAGGCGGAATGGTAATACGAGTCCGGCGGTAACCTGATGGTTTTTCCGGCTCGGTTACCGCCGGACTCGTAATGAGGCCCATTGTGATCTTGCATGAATCGACCTGATGAGTATGTATTCCCCTTGCTTTCCTTCTTTGAGATTAAAGCAGCATTTTACCATCGCCTTTGAGTCTGTCTGGTTATTTGGTCCGAGATATTTTATTGGTTATTCCATCTAGCACACAGATGCTTCAAAGTGCTAGAGCACACCACTGTGACAAATCTAGCAATGTCGTCACTGATTCTCTGGAAAGAAGCTTCTCTTACGTGGGAGGGGAAGGGCAGAAGTTGGTGGCTATCAAAATAATCCTTCCGCTGTACATCTAAATGACACCCATGTGTGTTTGCAATATACATGTATGGCCTATTTTAATGTGGATAGAGAATTCCCAAGGTTTCCTAACCTACAACCTTATTTACCTTTCCCCCTTCTATGATACTGAGATGAAGAAAAGGGATGAAGTAATGAGGACGACCAGAAGCGGTAACCCAATGCCACGTTCTAGTCTTTAGAAACTGCTAATAAATACTTAGAAGTTTAAAACTGACACGAGTGAACAGAATGGGAGGGACTAGACAGAGGCTGCAGTTGTATCCAATCTGGTCCTAATGCTGGTTGGGACACCAGAGGTGGGGAGACAGCAGGAAATAACATGGAGGCTGATGAGACCAGCGTGCAGAGAGGCCGAGGTGAGAGAATATCACTGCAAGATTGCCACAAGGTGCTGGAGTTGCCAAAGTAGTGGAAGGCACCGCGGGTACCAAGCGGCGAATGGGACGCACTCCCAGTCAGCCGACCAAAAGGGAAGAAGACGGAAGGACGCGAGGAATGCCAAAGCCGTCAGTGAAGACTGGTCAGCCCTGGAAGAGCGAATGAGATACAGGGACGCTTCAGGGCCAATACTGCTTACCGTGTCCAATGTGAGAGAGCCCAATTAAAGTTATTGAATTATTGGAGGAATTGATATGAATGCGAACATTGTTAAGGAAGCATCAGTGACCCAAAGCTTGAAGAGAAGAATTGAAAGAAATGCAAACATTGCTAAGGAAGGGTCTGTGATCCAATGCTTGAAAAGATTCATTGAAATAAATACGAACATTGCTAAGAAATGTTCGGTGACCCAATATTGGCGACACTTTATTTCATGGATGAAAGAAAGAATAAATGGAGAATAGGAAAGACCTGGAAGGATAGTGAACCAGGCAAACAGTGAGTCTGGGACTCACACCCATGAGAGGATTAAAAACTCCCCGGCAAGGAAGCAAACCAGGCACTTTGGGAGTCTGGGACCCGCACCCAAGAAACAAAGTTGTGATACCCTGGCAGGAGAGTAAACCAGAGGTAAGGAAAAACATAAAAAAGTCAGGGGTAAAGCCTGCACCCTGAAATTGTGAAACAGTAATAACCAATACAAAAGGGAAGAATCATACTCCACTTAAGAATAAGTGATAATGTCACACAAACCTGGCAGGAGAGTATACCAGGGGTAGAAAAAGGATTGAGAAAGCTCAGGAGTCAAAACCCCTCTATGAAAGTATGTAACAGTAATTGGAAAAGAAAAGTACTATAACCCTTTAAGGCTCATTGAAATACAAAGCGTGCAAAACTAAACATTCAA
The DNA here is from genome assembly GCF_040938575.1 of Ambystoma mexicanum. NCBI lineage: Eukaryota > Metazoa > Chordata > Amphibia > Caudata > Ambystomatidae > Ambystoma > Ambystoma mexicanum. Next base: position 1,441,740,521 of record NC_090934.1, on the reverse strand, counting down.
CAGAGCTGTGTGCATTTAAAGGAGATTCAAGGAAAGAGGCTCCCATATTTGAGCAAACTTGAACTATGATAAAGTAACATTCAAACCACAAGAAGAAATCTAGGGGAAGGGAAGACCCCTTTCCTGGTGTAACTTTATTTCCTTTCTTTTCTACACCGTAGACACTTTTTGGAACTTTGAAAGAAAGCTACAAGTACATAGCTTATAGAGATCCCCTTTTGAACATTATATAGAGTTTAGCATTTAAGGGTCAGTTTAGGGTTTTGGACACAGGACGGAGGACGCTCTTTTGTTTAACATCCTGACACAGACGTTCCTTAGTTTTGTTGAGGCAGTGAAACCCCTCCTAGAGTTAGGGGAAGATAGGAACTCCCATAACCCCTCTTATTATTTTGTGAGAAATAAAAGTTTATAACCAATACTTAACATGCCACTCTGTCCAGGTCTTATTCATGATGCCTTACACAGCAAAATGCAAAATATGTTGCCTGTTTTCCTTAATAGATTATATAACCAACCCATAGCATACTATATTGTCCTCCCAAATTGCTCCAGCGTCACATATGAATAAGATATCCAGCCCTCCCTCCTTATCTTACATTGTCAGTATGAGAATTCAGATAAACACAGAGCAGAGGATGAATCAATCACACCCAACATGTAGGATGGTTACATATCTGCATTAGGTCTCTAGGCGCACTGATAGGATTGTTACATACCTGCATTAGGTCTCTAGGCGCTCTGTCGCTAATACAACTGCTGCACAAACCATCAGTCCAATTGTTCTCTGCTCCTTGTCATGCAAGTACTGAGGACTACTGGAGCTGTCCAATGTCACATGTGAGTAGTCCAGTGCAGGTGGTATTTTCATTGCAGTTTGGTACCTATATATTTGGATTTACAGCATGAAACCATAATTTATGGGTACAACCATGCAAAGAAACAAACAAGCTATGGACATGCTGTGGGAAAATATATTTCTCTACTTCAAATCCACCACATAGGGTAAGTAGAGGTGACAAAGTAACTACAAGTATGAGAATACAAACTGCTCTTGTCTGAAGAGCCAGTTCTTGATGGAAGTGGCAGGCATATCATGGTGTAGCATAGCAATACTGAAAGCTTTGTTGCAAAGCAGAGCCCTCTCTGTACATCTCATATCACTGAACCTAATGAGAGTCTAGGGCCAGTGAAATGCCCTGTTTTTGACAGGTGAGCTTCCATTGATGTTTATGGAGGAGTATGGGGCTTGCTGTCAATGTGAGTGTGTGATTCTCACGACATGAGTTGAGAGGTAGGATATACATATTGGGCGGTCCCGGCATGAAGCATTAACATACACCAGCATTCATGACCTCCAGACCCGCTTCACCCTGCACATCTGTCCCTTCTCGATCAGAGTTTAGATTGGGAAAATTAAACTTCACTATTCTGTAAGTGGGCAAAATGGCATGAGCTAAAAAAACACAAAAGACAGGCAGAATCTTGTATCTTCCAAGAGAAAACACTGTAGTTCTGGTTCTGCATATTTTCAGAAATCAGTGTAAGTTGAGGAATTAAGCAAGTGTCACGACCTTCGCCCAAAACCCCCTCTGGCAAACCCATTGGCCAGGTGGAGTCAGGACTCGGGCCTCTAGAGCCTGGCACCCTCTTCAAAAGCCCTCATGGGGCCAGTCCTGGCGCTATAGGCGCCAGGCTCATACACTATGAAAAACAATGTGCTTGGGAACTACTTTATTGTATTGTCAGCCAACATGGAGGCATCCACATAGCTTGGTTCCTAAGAACCAAGCTATGCGGTCTAGTGTTTTGGGTGTGGTAGCCTAGGGACTAATTTACCTTGACTATTTTGTTGGCGCTATTTAAACCACACCCGAGCAAGACAACACACTTTGCGTTACTTTGCAGCTTGCAACGTGGCGCTCACCGTGTCCAGCTATTCCCTCGAACCTCGGAGAAGCAGAACCTCCAAGGAGACAAAAGGAACATCATTAGCAGCAGCATCTTACCTGCAGTCTTCATCTTTAAACACTCGCAGCTACTGAGAACAACTTCCTCGAATCTGCACGCCTCCCGGACAGAACAACCTGAAAGAGGAAGATAGAGGCAGGCAACATTAAAGAAAGCAGTAGAGACATTTACAAATTACGAACTGCTCAAAAGGCTTACCTGTCTGGTCGCCTCTCGGCTGGCACCACTCCGGACATTCAACTCGCGCTGAAGAACACAGCAACCTACAAGGAAGGAAAACACAGGTTAGCAAAGGCAAGACTTTGCAGCGCTGCGCATAGCGCTTACTTACCGCATCATAGCGCTCTTAATGCGCCATCATTTACCAGCGGGGCTCAACCAAGCCAGTTCGCCGCGCTGAAGCTCTGCATACCTAAGGGAGAAAAAAGAGACATTTTAAACAAAGAAAGGCATGCAGGATAGCAACAAAACTAAAGAACAGCAATAAAACCTACCTGAATAATATCAAACAGGCCGGCGTCAGTGAAGTAAGGGGACTGTACTGGCACATGAAAGACAACGTGCCCCTGCAAAGAAGGCAGGACGGAGAGCATGCCTAATTCTACCACAAGGTGAGGAGAGGGCGCTAGAGGGACTGAAATCATACTGGGGTGGAGGGAGGATACTTACCCCGGTCGGTCAGTCTTGAATACAGTCCTCCTGTATTTTCAGGCAGAACCTTCCCCGCAGACCACATCAGGGCAAAGCTGAGAAGCATACCAGCGAGTAACCCGGCTGGGTGGCGTCCCTGTGGATACCAGGTGAGCGTAACAGCTAGACAGCAGAAGAGGCTATTAGATTGCCAACATTACAGGCCTTCAAAATATTCTTTCTCAGGGGTTACTTTTCATGTAGACTACTATTAGGTGCTAAACAATCCAAGTTATATAATTTACCCACACTCCTAAAGGGAGGCCGCAACATAGTTACACCACTAAGGTTCTGGATAAGATAGGCCTCTGGCATGTGGATCGTCCTTCTTTGTTTCACCATGAGCAAATGGGATTGGACTTAGTAGGGCACAGTTTGTGGTAATTGAGGCTTTCATGTGTATGTAGTAGCAAATAATGTGCACATTATAAACATGCCCCCACATGTCATTCTCTCTGCATGCCACTTATAGATGTTATGATAATTTGTTTTATTGACCTCAGAAGAAATAAGTATGTTCTTCCGACTAAGATTTGTATCTGTTGCGTAGAGATCACACACTCACACACACACACAGACGCACACACCCAGACACACACATGCACACATAAGCACAGACCTATCTCTGCAGCAGGGCCTCAACCCACTGAGCTATGTTCCCATCATATTCTTGTATGTTAAGGTATATACTGTTATATGTACTGGCACACATCACCTTAATCATTCAGTAAATTACAGACTATAATATATGGACCTCATTACAAGTTGCACGGTGTGGATGAAATGCAGTGCTATTACTGTATACTGCCTCATTACCGCACTGCCCAACTATAACTTTAGCTGAAAGTTGGAGGGTCCACCTCCAGCTGTGAGCTAGAGGTAAATCCACCAGTTATCCACCAAGTTTCTGTGGAATTATAGTGCCAGGATTAACGCCACAGTAATTCCACCCAAAATTCCCCATGGGGTCCTTTGGACTTCAGTTGATGGAGACTAACACCACCTACAGCCACTTGTAGTACAGCGGTAATACCGCCGAACCATGTGGCAGTTATGGTAATAGAGTTTGGCGATATCTCAGTGGATTTACTGCTGAGATACCACTAAACGTATAATGAGGCCCAATATGTTTCCAATTTTTGTCAACTTCTCAAATCAATACTCATTGTAAATCTCTGTCAGTAGCTAATTTTAATATGTACACACTTGTTGCCTTCCATGAATTGTAGTGTGGAGACCGACAGATACATTTTTTAACCAGCATCTCTGCTGGATGGCCTAGTAATCATTTAGCAGTTCCACATTCAATGTTATGCTTCTTTTGTACTTTGAGGGAATCATACTTTTTCAGGTTGATACGCCATGTGATTTGGTGAATTGCAAGTCAGTTATATTGACCACCTAGCACCAATGCATCTTTCGAAAGACAACAGAAATCATTCAATGTTGATGTAAAACTAAAGCTGAGATGAGAGGAGGTATAGTAGGTCATTACGATTATGGCGATATATCCCACAGAAATACTGCCATAATCATTTACAGTTACTGCCGCTCGTATCCGCAATAAATTGTGCCAAGTGTGAGTAGTCGTGATGTGGAGTTAGTCCCCATTCATGGAGTCCCACAGGACTCCATTTTGGACTTGATGAATTACCATAGGTAGTAATTCCATCTGCAGTAATACTTCCAGTTTTTGGAGGTACAGTGGAGAAAATACTTCCATCCAAGTGTTGGATGTATTTCCTTCACTTAACCTCCAAACTCTTACAGGCCGATTTATGGAATCAATGTGCACCGAAAAAACGGTGCACGCGTGCAAAACGTGCGATTCGCAGTGAAATAGCGAAAATCGCAGTGCAAGTGCGATTATCGCACAGAAAACATCGCACATCTATTCATGGAAGTCTGTACACGCGCAAAATGTGGGATGTGCGCTGAAAATGTGCACGGCGCACCCTGGCGCACGCTGGCGCACAGGTCACCGAACGCCGTGCGATAAGGCCACAGCGAATTCACACATAGCGCGGCGCACATAACAAAAGTAGGCGTAACAATGGGCGTTACACGCAGAATGGGGAACAACTCGTGAAAATGTGGGCGTCACGGGGGAAGTACAGGAGGCAAGTGCGCAGAACGCCCACACGCTCGCCTACAACACGTATTCATGGAATCGAATAGGGAAAAACAGCGCACGGCCAAAGACGCGCACAGGCCCATACATGTCCGCCACACGAAAGCAGGTGGTAGCGTCCCTGCGCAGGAAAAAAATGAGCGGCAAAGTTCTACACGCGCCAGAAGTTTCACACGCGATCGGGCCTGGGGGAGGGTGTGCGTGTATCTCAGAGGTGCGTGAGAAGTCCCACATGCGATCGGGCCTGGGGGAGCGTGTGCGTGTATTCCAGAGGTGCGCGACAAGCTACACACGCGATCGGGCCTGGTGGAGCGTGTGCGTGTATTTCAGAGGTGCGCGAGAAGTTTCACATGCGATCGGGCCTGGGGCAGCGTGTGCGTGTATTTCAGAGGTACGCGAGAAGTTCCACATGCGATTGGCCTGGGCGCGTGTATTTCAGGGGTGCGCGAAAAGTTCCACACGCGATTGCCTGGGCGCGTGTATTTCAGGGGTGCGCGAGAAGTTACACACGCGATTGGCCTGGGCGCGTGTATTTCAGGGGTGCGCGAGAAGTTCCACACGCGATTGGCCTGGGCGCGTGTATTTCAGGGGTGCGCGAGAAGTTCCACACGCGATTGGCCTGGTCGCATGTATTTCAGAGGTGCGCGAGAAGTACCACACGCGATCGGGCCTGGTGGAGCGTGTGCGTGTATTTCAGAGGTGCGCGAGAAGTTCCACACGCGATTGGCCTGGGTGCGTGTATTACAGGGGTGCGCGAGAAGTTCCACACGCGATTGGCCTGGGCGCGTGTATTTCAGGGGTGCGCGAGAAGTTCCACACGCGATTGGCCTGGGCGCGTGTATTACAGGGGTGCGCGAGAAGTTCCACACGCGATTGGCCTGGGCGCGTGTATTTCAGGGGTGCGCGAGAAGTTCCACACGCGATTGGCCTGGGCGCGTGTATTACAGGGGTGCGCGAGAAGTTCCACACGCGATTGGCCTGGGCGCGTGTATTTCAGGGGTGCGCGAGAAGTTCCACACACGATTGGCCTGGGCGCGTGTATTTCAGGGGTGCGCGAGAAGTTACACACGCGATTGGCCTGGGCGCGTGTATTTCAGGGGTGCGCGAGAAGTTCCACACACGATTGGCCTGTGTACGCGATTCCATTGGACCAAAATCCCTGACAGCGCAGGCGTGTCTGTGACGTGACACGCGCGGGCGTGTCCCTGTACCCGGGGGATGTTACAAGACCAAAAACTGCACGTCCGAGTGTCAGCCCGCGTAATTGGAGGATAGTGCCTCAGTGCGAATACGCGGAAGTGACGTTGGACGTGTGGTGCGGTTTAAAAGGTGCATGTAGTATGTCATTTCCTTGTACGTGCTTCCCGTGGAGAGCAAGTGGGTGAAATCTGTACTTCTTGTCGGTTCACACGCGATTTACTTCACAGCGTTTCTAGTTCGTACTCCCTGTTACCTCTGTCAGTATTTTTCTGATTTTCTCTTCGACCTGTTTCCTCAAACAGCGTTGACTTCTCCTTTTGTCCTGTCTCCTCAGACAGTGTACAAATCTTCTTTTGGCGGGGGTGTTGCCAACGCGCACACGCGCGTATTTTTCACGCTCTTTTCCCAGGCAGACGGTGAGTCGTGCACGTATTTACCAACTGTGCTAGCCCCGTGTGTAGCGTACCCCTTCAGAGGTCATTGTAGGCTGCGTGTGACACGCATACGTTCATTTTTGTGTTTCTGGGTGCCACAGCGTAGTGCAGGTTCCTTTTCCCACGCACGTGGTCTACGAGGGGTTGCGTGCACGTCATTTTCTGTTTTAGGGGTGCCTGTGCGTTGCGTGACCCGTCATCTTTTCCCAGGGGTTCCATACAGCCTTGCTAGAGCACTTGGGTACGAATTCCATCTAGTACCCTACCCCTTTGATCCCCAATTGCCCAGGACAATTGTCCACTGCAACTCCCATATGCACAACTCCATCGGTGCCATGGCTGGGAGGTGAGCAAGTGGTAAGGGTGGCAAAGGTGGCCGAGCCTCAAGAGGTGGGCGTGGTGGGCGCGGTAGGGGACGTGGCCAGAATTTGCAGACTCCCCCTAGCCCCCCACGTGTGGAAGACCAGTCAGGGACACACATCCCCCCCCCATGGTTGAGGGAAACGTGGCTGACACCATCCCTGCTCAGCCCTTGTTGGACCAGCCCATTGTGGCACCTGACCTAGCACAGGGTGACTCCCAGGCTGACTTCCAGGTCGCCAAGTCTAGGCCACGGGTGGAGGCGCAAGCCAGTGTCACCATGCCAAGTGGTACAGGGGCAGCCATGTCATCTGCTGCCCCGAGTAGGCGGGGTGGGGAGGCTGCAGGGGCAGCTGCAGCTCCGTCCACCCCAGCTCTGACTCTCCCAGCCAGGACAGTGTTGGTCCCGGTACATCAGACTGAGGTTCCCCCTGCCATCATCACACTTCAGCTAATGCCTGCAGAAAGTCATGTGGTCAGTGTGCCATCGCACACTACTACTACACAGTCCACCGGTGCTCCTGCCTCTAGTGTTCAGAGCGGCGTAGGGCACTCTGGATCCCCACCACCCACAAAAAGAAAGAGGAACAGTGCTCGTCCAGTACAGGCTGATGACCCCGACACGGCTACACGGTCCGGCACGCCAAGGAAGCCTAGCTTCAATGATGCCGAACTGGATGCACTTGTGCAGTATGTGTCCGAACATGACGCCGAAATGTTGGTCACTTCAGGGTGTAGGATTACACCTGCTCGACGTCAGGCACACTGGCAGTCCATCGCGGACAGCATAAGCGCCCTTGGGTTTATGAGGCGCACAGCTGGTGAGTCCTACAAGCGCTGGAACGACCGTAAGCGTAGGGCAAAGAAAAAGCTGGCCTCAAGTCATGCCTCAACTCTGGTGACTGGAGGTCGGTCTCCACAAGAGGACATTGAACTCACTCTACATGAGCATGTTGCTGGGACCTACGTCACAGAGGAGCAGATCCAAGGTGTGGGAGAACTGCCCGATTACGAGGCATTGTCCGGTGAGTGCACATGCATGTGTGTGTGATCCATGTGTATGTTGTTTGTGGGAGGGGTTCTGGTTGAGTGCCAGGTCAGGGTGTGTGTGCCTGAGTGTTTTGGGCCACCCATGTGCTTCATCCAATGCATTCGGCGCCCCGGGATTTGGGTATTACAGTATCCCTTCTGCCCACAGTAGGCGTTTTGCACTACATCGCACCAGTTGCCCTTGAAGTGGCATCTTGCTACAACATTGTTCCGTATTTAGCTGTGTTCATTCAGGCTGATTGTAGAAATTCACCTGGTTCTACTGCGCATCACTCTGCCCTATTGTCACATATATGACATGCCTATGGTACATGCCATCTGTGTGATGGCATGTGTCATGTATGTGTATTGGACATGCCACTCACAGGCCAATGTGTGATGGCACTGCTAGCCAGCATGCAGCTGATGTGTTGCTCTCCCATCTTGGTGTCATCAGTGTCTGACATTTTCCTCCCCTTCCAACTCATGGACAGTGCATGCATGGGAGGGTTATAGTCATGTGGGACATGTGTAAATCAAGTACTGGTACTGTAGCTTGTCTGGCCTAATAGCGTGCCATGGTGCTAATGCCTGTTTCCATTTTTTGTCTTTCATGTTTTTGCAGAGGATGACGCACCTGATGCTGTTGAGGGAGAGGAGATGGTGCAGGCCCAGGAGGGATCTGAAGCACGACCAGGCACCAGTGGGGGACGTTGTTTGGTGGTGGGGGAGAACCCTCTCTTGCTGCAGGCCATACTGTCCAGGGGTGTCCCTGGCTGCACCTCCCCAGAACTCTTTTCAGGTGTTGATTCGGATGAGGCCTATGTGGATTCGCAGGTATGTGTTCATGGAAGGGATACTGTTCTGTCCGACCCACCTGCACCAGGGGTAGAGCCCACTATGGGGATGTCAGTGTTGGTAGGTGCGCCTGTGGTGGTTACGGATGCAGGGCCACACTCCGCAACATCTGACCCTGTTCCTGGGCCAGCAGTTCAGAGGGGAAATGCAGTCCTGCAGCCTCAGGCAGTGCCGACACAGCAAGGCGCAGTTCGCCACCAGGCAATGCCCCAGACAGGTGTGGTGCCCGCCAACGCGGTGGCCGTCCGCCACCAGGCAATACCGCATGGGAGCAATCCATTTACGGTATGGCCAACCAACAGGCAGCATCATCAGAAATGATTGCTCAAGCCATGGAGAGGGTGGCCACTTCCATTGTCCCCCCAGAAAGGCAGATGGAGCTACTACAGCAGGCAACAGACTCCATTTGCCAATCAGTCAGGGAGGACATGTTGGCGTCCAACAGGGACAGACAGGCGGCCCTGGACAATCTGAGGGAATCAATTTCTATAGATGCCCAGGGACAGAGGGAAGCCCTGAGGGGAGAGGTCCGGCACCTCAGGCAGACTCTTGTGGACCTTGAGGCTTCCACTGTCACCAGGACGGAACAGCTGCTGGAGCACGTCACCCGTACGCTCTCAGCAGAGATGCAGGCAACTCGGGTGGAGGCCCGGGCAACTCGGGCGGAGGTCCGGGCAACATGTCGGGTGTTGCATGGGGATCTCCGCACCATATCCCTCCAGAACGAGGCCTTCCACACCCGCATGCTTGCTGCCATGGAGGACCAAACTAGGGCTTTGCGTGGGCTGCCTCCCATAGCACCACCACCTCCTGTGGCAACAGCAGCAGAGGTTGAGGAGAGCGAATCCAGCAGTGAATCTCCCACAATTTAGTAGCCTTGCAGGCCATGAGCCCATGGAGGTGTTTTTTTTTCCCAACATTCACGCAGGTGGCTGTTGGTAGGCACCCTGTCCTCGGACCTCCTGGGTGGCCTCCCCCACACCCCCTGGCCCACACACGGCCATTTTTGATTTTTGATTTTTTGTTGCAGTGTGTTGCCTTGTGTGGCTCCCGTGGGCATCCACTGTATTCCGGCTGGGCACATGCAGGCTTGTCCTGAGTTTGGGTTAGATGCTTGGGTTCGTGAGACACACACGCCTCCTGCTTCCCGTTTCCATGGGCTTGCCCAAGTGACAGTGACTTACACAGTGACGTTGGACTCCCACGACATGTGTGGGCAGTCTGTAGTCAATGCTGTGTATACATTCCTAGTGCATATTGTTGTTGTATTGTGCACTGCATGGTGTATTGATGTGTGCTTGTGCATCCATGTCTCCCTCCTAATTTGCAGGTTCATTCCTCATGTCTTCACAAGGCCGTCCACTTTGGAGATGGAGCTCATGTTGTGAGCAGTGGACTTCCAGATGTGCGTGGCAACAACACTGTACAGTTGGAGGTGGTGGATGTGCTGGCGTTCTCATGTTGTAAGACTACGTATCCTTTGCCTTAGTACTGTCATGTTTATGCTATGTCGATTGTATTGTGGTAAGTATTTGGTCATGTGTGTTGTTGTTTCTACATTTATGTGGGCATATTGTGTGTGGCCAGTTTCCATTAGGGACACTGTACTTTGTGACACGTGTCATGTTTGGGGGATGACTTTGTTTGCTCTCACATGGCATGTCATGCCATGGTGTGTTGGGTGGCGGTGCTGGGGAGGGGTTGGGTGACATGGCACTGTTGTCATGTTGTGCCTTGCAAGGGGGTAATGATTTTAGCAGCATAGAAGTGTGTCTTTTGAACACAGCATTGGTGGTGTTTGTGTAGGTAGGGAAGCACACAATGGAACACTTCCAGATGTACAATCTCAGGCTGGTATGGTTGTGACAGTTGACTGTCCATTGACACATCATAATTGTCAGTTACAATCATCATTGATTGTCAGCTGGTATGTGCCAGGGCTGTGTGCACTCCACAGGGGTGTGATTTTATGTGAAGTAATTAGCCACGAGCTGCGTACCGGCTGCCTCACCCGTGCCCTTTCCCCTCCCATGCGCAGTGGGCATGCATGTGGTTGGGGATGTGGGGGCACCACCATGTCCACCCAGGCCCCGGCGTGTTGCAACGTTGTGCAGGACACATGCTGCCACTATGATCCTGCACACTACTGGGGGAGCGTATAACAGCTGCCCGCCAGAACGGTCAAGGGCGCGGAAGCGTGACTTGAGCACTCTGAATGTGCGCTCCACGATGCCCTGGGTTGCAATGTGGGCTGTGTTGTATCTTACCTGGGGTGGCGTGGTGGGGTTCCGAATTGGCGTCATCATGTGGGTGCTGAGAGGGTAGGCACTGTCCCCTGGGGAGGTGGTGATGGGTATCATTAGTGGGGTTGTGACATTACTCAGTATCTGACATGCATGCATGCGCAGTGGCATTTATACTCACCGAGCAGCCATGTATCGCCATGCCGCCCAGCTTCTATGTCCTGGTTTAGGGTAGACATTCTGTAGATGAAACTGTCGTGGGTGGAGCCTGGATAGTTGGCGTATACTGAGGTGATGATTCCCTTGGCATCACATACTACCTGGGCGTTGATGGAATGCCAGTGCTTGCGGTTTCTATAGATGTGCTCAGTTGCCCTGGGGGGACGTAGAGCCACATGGGTGCAATCAATGGCACCTAGCACTTTGGGGAATTGTGCCACCCTGTAGAAATCCTGAGCGACAGCCTGCCTTTCTGCAGGTGTTCTGGGCAGGTATATGTGCCTGCGGACTGATGGGCGTGCAGTGATGATGGCCAAGACCTGGTGTAGGCAGCGTGACTGCGTGGCCTGTGACACCCCCCCCACTATGGCACTTGTCCGCTGAAATGATCCAGTGGCCAGGAAGTGCAGTACATTGAGGACCTTCTCCAGGGGGCTGAGTGCTTAGGAGCACAGGGTGGTTGATGTGAGGTCATCCTCCCACTCACTGACCAGGTCGAGTATTATGTGAGTTGGAAACCTGTACCTCCCATACACATGGTCATCAGGCATCCCAAAAAGGCTGGTTCTGGGTGTAGAAATTCTGGCCCGGACTATCCTCCTCCTCCTCCTGCGGTATCCCACGGCCACTGCTGCTAGGAACGGTATGTTCATCCTGGCGTCTGAGCTTGTTTGTTGTTTGCGTGCACTTTTATGCTGTGCGGGTGGACGTATGCCTACTTCCTGCTGGCGTACGTGTTTCCGGATTGGCCACGTTCGATTCCATGAATACGTGTTGTAGGCGAGCGTGTAATACTTCCCGCGCACCCCTGGAATACCCGCACCCAGCCCAATCGCGTGTGGCACTTCTCATGCACCCCTGAAATACACGTACCCCGCTCCCCCAGGCACGATCGAGTGTAAAACCACCCGCGAGCCCCTGAAATACACATACCCCACTCCCCCAGGCAGGATCGCGTGTGAAACTTCTCGCGCACCTCTGAACTGCACGCGCCCAGGCCAATCGCGTGTGGAACTTCTCGCTCACCCCTGAAATACACGCACACGCTCCCCCAGGCCCGATCGCATGTGGAACTTCTTGCGCACCTCTGAACTACACGCGCCCAGGCCAATCGTGTGTGGAACTTCTCGCGCACCCCTGAAATACACGCTCCCCCAGGCCCGATCGCGTGTGGAACTTCTCGCGCACCTCTGAACTACACGCACCCAGGCCATTCGCGTGTGGAACTTCTCGCGCACCCCTGAAATACACGCACCCAGGCCATTCGCCTATTGGACTTCTCGCGCACTCCTGAAATACACGCACACGCTCCCCCAGGCCAATCGCGTGTGGAACTTCTCGCGCACCCCTGAATACATGCGCCCAGGCCAATCGCGTGTGGAACTTCTCGCGCACCCCTGAAATACACGCGCCCAGGCCATTCGCGTGTGGAACTTCTCGCTCACCCCTGAAATACACGCGCCCAGGCCATTCGCGTGTGGAACTTCTCGCGCACCCCTGAAATACACGCACCCAGGCCATTCGCCTATTGGACTTCTCGCGCACCCCTGAAATACACGCACACGCTCCCCCAGGCCAATCGCGTGTGGAACTTCTCGCGCACACCTGAATACATGCGCCCAGGTCATTCGCGTGTGGAACTTCTCGCGCAACCCTGAAATACACGCACCCAGGCCATTCGCGTATTGGACTTCTCGCGCACCCCTGAAATACACGCACACGCTCCCCCAGGCCAGATCGCATGTGAAACTTCTCGCGCACGCGTGTTCCCGGAACCCATATTACGCGTTACCCGCTTTGCGTTTGCTGTTTGCCAGTCCGGTAAACTGGTACAGGGTTGGCGCAGCCCTTTGCGATGGTTTGGCGATCTTGATGGCTTTTCCTTGCGCGAGGGCGTTCTTGGGGGCGTAACTGGCGCTGCTGCAGGGTCGCTGCACCACTCTGCGCCACGTCTGCTTTTGGAGGCGAGAATCCATGAATGCGCTGTGCGCGGAAATTTATTTTATCGCACGCGGCTGGCGCAGACATTCGCACGGGCACGCTGTGCACCAGCCACGTGCGACACTTTTGTGAGGAATTACATGGCCTGTTAGTATGATGGTGTGGTAAAGTAGCAGTAACTCTGTTACCACCACTTTTCACTGCAGCACTATAACTTTAATGTGCCCTGAGTCTTCTTCCTGAAATACAAATTATAGAAGCTAGTAAACTGGCTTAAAATCTCACCTTCTTCATTTGACCAAAGTTTGACCAACTCACTTTATAACACTGTGCATTAGTTTACGTATCTGACGACATTGTTATTTCCTTGAAATTATTCTTTTAGTTATACACTTTAGAGAGGCCCACACATACATGGCTTAACGAAATGCAGTGTTTCAATGCATATAATAATATTGCCGATTTATATGGCACATTTCACAGGGTGAAGTACCACTCACAGCTACATGAATTCTGACACGTTTCTGTCCTCATAGATTTTAAGTTAAAAATAATGGACCCTAGAGTGTTAGTATTGTGAGTGTAGGATGGCTAGGGTGGTGATTTAAGAGTGCAAACAAGATGTTTGTATAGGAGACTTGAAGGGTTGTGTTTAAGACTGAGACAAATCCTACATATACAGGGAAAAACAACAAAAGATGCAAAGACACAGGAATAGCACAGTAATATAAAGCTATTGTTTCTATCAAAATTACACAATAAAGTGACGTTTACCACCTCACCACACTCCCCTTTTTATTTGGGTAATCTGCATAGCTTGTTGGGAAAAACTCAGGCACTACCTCCAATATTATTTATCAATACCCGGCAGATGCATGACTTAGGCCTCCCAGCCAATGAGGAGGCTCAGAGCAGGGGCTTTACCACACGGTATAGCCCTGTTCCAAGCCTCCTCACAGCTGGAGGCGGCCATTTTTCCCACTGGATCACCGGTATGTGTGTGCTCCCTATGAGTCCCTTTCCCTCTACCCCCAGCCCCTATACCACATCTCTTCTCCCCACCGCACTTACCTGTACTTCTTTGTCCTTCTCCTGCACCAGGAACACAGGTATTCCTGGCGCATCACTGACTCGGTAATGGCTACCATGGAAAGGGAGAAGGGACTATGTATAGTCCCTTCTCCCCGTTCCATGGCAGCCATCTCGTTTGTTTATTTTTGTTCACTTTGAATGCCCGCCATGGAAAGGGAGAAGGCACTATGTGTAGTCCCTTCTCTCCGGTTCATGGTGGCAATCTTGTTTATTTTTTTTTCCACTTTTGAATGGTGGCCATGGAAAAGGAGAAAAGCCCATTTCTATTTTTTTTAAGTTGAGAAATGACTTTGGGCCTCATTACACGGAAGGCGGTGATCCAGGGTGCTATTAGCACCCTGTACCATGCCGGTAAATTACCGGCACCGCCTTGGCGGTAAGGGGATTTACCGCCCCATCCCAAGGTCGGTGGGGCGGTAAATCCCCCTTCCGCCATTGCCCTTCCCCATTCCCATTTCTGCCCCATAGGGCTCTATGGGAATGAGGAAGGCGCTAATTATGGCACCGCAATTTTGCGGTGCCGTAATTAGCTCCGAGGTCCCTTAGCGGGTTGGTTTTTAACGCCTGCAAAAAGCAGGCGTTAGAGCACCAACCCGCTAAGGGACCTCGTAGTACGGCGGTAAGGGTTAACGGTCACCGTTGCCATTAACGGTGACCGTTAACCCTTACCGCCGTCCGTGTAATGAGGCCTTTTGTCCTTTCTCAACTTAAACAATATATATATATATATATATTAATATCCTGTACATCGTGCCAGATACTAATAGCAATATTACCTTTGCATGGGGAACATTACTGGACATGGACCTGGGCATTAACTTGCACGATAATTCTCCCTCCTGTGAGGGTAATATTGCTTAACTAAGCTACGCCCCCAGTCACGTGGTTTGGGCATTTCCCAAATAGTTTGTAATCTCGAAGATCCAATTCGCTAAAAGAGCCTTGGCTACCATGATACGTCTTTTGAGACAAACAACTCATGTAAGATGGATTCCTGTGAGCCACCTATAAAGTGGCAGTGGATCGCCATAAATCCTCTCCGCTGTCTAGAAATATGCAAGAAGCCATTGCACCAGATGTCATTGGGATAAACAACGGCCATAAGGCAGTTGTTTATTCCATTTCTTCATGCCTAATTAATACCCCTTGTGCAAAATGAATTGAAGAGAAGGCTTAGTTGGACGGCTCAGATGGGAATCCAGATGTGCTGGCTCCTGCAGGGCTGCTGTTGATAATTTCTCAAAATCTGCAGCATCTTTCAGCATTCCATCTAATGTCTTCATCGGGTTAGAATACAATCTGGTTTCCGAATGAACCGTACTTATAGAAATGCCCAGCACGTATGCTTGAGGCATGGCTGACACGTGGCAATTCACCGCCATTATTATCAGACTACAAATCAAATTACACATCTTAAAAATGTGTACATGTTATTTGGCCTTGTGGGCAACGGAAAATAGTCCCTCTACGCCATCTGTATTTTATTTCACTTTTAATACTACTGAAATTATGACATTTTCTTCCTATTAACTGTTCACACTAAAAGCCTACTGCTTCCAAATGGCTGCCGGAACACAATTTATTAGATCAAGTATTGGGAAAATTAAATCTGACAGATTCCATAGATGGATACTATTGCTGGCTACACAGCTCTCGGGTTTTTTTGTCAGCTTAAGTTTACATCATTTGTGCATGCTATTCCAGTGATAACACATAAAACAGTTATACAGTTCAGGTGTACGTGCACTAACCCCAAAAGCACAGTTCACGCAATGCTTCCCTGGTGGCTCAATCTTCTAGTCACGATTCCCGAGATGAAGGCATCCATACTGTAATGTACTGACACATAGCAAATCAGCCAGGATGCCATCACAGACTAGGATCTATACGATTGCCAAACCTGTAACCATTTTATTTGATACACTATTCTGCACCCAGGTCACATCAATAAGAACACATAGTGACGAGATTTGGGGAAAATAAGCAAATTTGGGTTGGGGGGGGGGGATACAATCCTTGCAGGATGAAACAGAGTGGCCCTCGGAATGATTATCTAGAGGGAGGGGTATCATAGCCTCCATGAGGGTGATGGGTGCTACACCCTTGGATTTAAACTGACCTTGAATTTGCATGTCTATACCATCTCTGTGCTGGTTTTGACAGGTCGATGATTGAAGAGGAGTGTCTTGGTCAAAACAGGGACTAAATGGAGCATTATCGTTGGGATGAATTACAAAGTTAACCCTTTTTTCGACTTTTCAAAGCCATCTTCACAATTTGCATTACAAAGGATTGTTTGTTTGCAGGAATGCAACTTATTTACATGTGCATAATAATAATCAGCTTACCTGAATCAAACAATGCCTAAAGGCAAAGTGCAAAAGTGCAAAACCCAGGGGAGAGTTTAAAGTAATCTCAAGTTTTGCAATGTCAAGAGAGAGATACCTAACCTGCTCCAGTCTTCTGGCTCATATCAATGTGCATTCTGGTACTTGTAGTCCTGCTTTTACAGTTAGAAAAGAAACATCATAAGTTGAAGAATTACATGAGCCACAAACCCAATATTCACAAGAAGTATCAAGTATAGTGTGGTAGTCCTATACCTCCTACCATGTGGCTATATGGAGGGCAGCTCTTCTATTTACCATATCTGGGGGAAGATGTTCTTTGTAGTAGGAAGAGGGACTGCTGTGAAAAGGAGGACACCAAAGAAGTAGCAACTGTCGCAAAAAGAGAGAATGCAGGAGAGAATGAATGACTCTAGTGGAAGAGAGGAACCGCAGGAGAAAGTGAAAAACTTCATTCAAGACATAACAAGCATCAGAGAAGAACTATAGGGCCTTATTTCATGGGAGATTTGAGGTGAAAGTCTCCATGGGAGAGAGAGAGAGAGACTTCTGGGTCTGGGCAAGTGTGAGAGAATGCAGGAACATAGCGAGGTGACAGCTGAGATCACCACAGGGGTCATTGTCTGCACCGGGAGGCGGGCAGTGCAGAGGTAGAAACACCACACATGATATATAGATCTTAGAGAAGAAAAGAGAGACTGCAAAGAGAAGAAGCAAACAGCTCACGGACCAGCAACATTTCAGGATATCACAAGCAGAGCAGGACTCATGGGGAAGGGAAACATTGCTGATGTGGTAAAATTAATGAAAGACACTGGGGAAAACATAAACTAAGGTAGAACGGTAGACCGCTGGGGAGATTGTATGCAGGGCAAATTGAATGTGGGTAGCATGGAGACAGTGGACCTCATTACGACTTTGATGGTAGCCATACCCTTAATAAGGGCATGGCTGCCACCAAAACCGGGTCCGGGTTCCCTGAATGGGGAATTACTGGGCCATTCTGAGTTTGGAGGGCCTGTTAATGCCGGCCCGTTGTTAGCTCCCTGGTTCCCTCGCGGGACCCGGTATGGACGTCTGGTAAAACCAGACGTCCACATCGGGTCCCGCGAGGGAACCTCGTAATCTTGCAGAATGGGTTTAACGGGTCTGCCACCATTATCAGCGCCCGTTACCCCATTCGGCAAAGGTTATAATGAGGCCCAGTAGGTTTAAAGGGTCCAACTGTAGCAGGGTAACTCTCAGGGTTCATACTATTCTGGCAAAGTGATGGCAACCTTCACTTTAAAGCATACGGCAAATGTAATGGACTATCAACTGCTTGGTGTTGGGTGCCAGTGGGTGTGTGAGATTGTTGTAAGAAACACAGAAAAGAGGCACTTTCAAAAGGTGAGCATGGGTAGAGCTTCCATATGTGAGTGCCACCGCTGCCAGGGCATCCCCCGCTAGGCACTTCTCTTTCATGGACATAGCTGAGATGTTCCTAGTGTTTCAAACCGTATCCACATTACGGATTTTGTTTTCATATTAGTTACTGAGAGGCAAGAGCACTTATCTGGCACAGCAGTGTAGTCTGACAGGTGTAATGAATAGAAAGAATTGCAGGAAACGCTACATTGGGCGCACATATGAGATCTATAGCCTCGCTGGCAGTGTAGGTGGGAAAATTACAACGACCCCAGACCAGTCATAGTTCTAAATAAAGCGTGTGTCGGTTACCACCCAAATCTTAAATTGAAATGAGAGCTTATTATAAAGTTACAGTCATGGTTCTGTGATTAATATGCTACCTTAACATGCTACTTTACATAGAAAAAGGTTTAGCTCTGTAACTTTTGAAGTTTAGCATGCAAATAACCCAGTCAGATCCGAATGTTCAGGCCAAGTTTAAAGGGTACCCAGTCATTTTACCAAAAACAAAACAGAGTAGTGCACTTCACTGAAGTACATAATACCGAAAAACACCGAAAATATTAATAAAATATATATGGGGTAGTGGGGGTAAAGGGTTAAAATGGGTCGAATGGATTT